>NC_133308.1:28517153-28596018 GCF_012295235.1 Primulina huaijiensis | reverse complement strand
ATATATTATATAAAGCCTAGAACCGAGGATTTTGAATGACTAGGCATAAAATTATTCTGTTTAGTGTCAAATAGAGAAAAATATCTTCCTCGGGGTTCACTCGTAATACTGGTCTTTTGACTCTTGATTAAAAAATCTTTTTGGTTTCGTTCGGATGGATGAACGATGGACTTGAAGTTATGAATTTCGAATCTATTTGATCCATTCGGATCGGAGTGTTTCGATATTTTTAATAAAATGAGAATTCAGGGTTATTAATTTTCTCAAAAAATTAGCCTATAATTTATTTTTGTGGATCCATTTACCTGCCTGCATGCATGCGTGCATGGGCGCCTCGTGCCCCACTGATCAATCACCGCAGCCCTTCCCAAATTTAACATTCGTCCGATTTTTTTTTTAATACTATAATAACCTTTCAATTAACGAAATCCATTTGAAATACAGCTTACAGTTCCTGTTTTATCCCCCAAAATAATGTGATACCCGTTTTGCTTAATTAATTCTACACCGTTGGGAGAAATTACACGCTTCCTCGAAAATGTTATTTTATTTTACTAAACAAAATTCTCGAAATTTATGCATAATATTATATTCAAAATGGTTTTTTTTATATATACACGCGTTTCACCAATTTAACCTAATATTTTTTTAAGGAATATAATTTTATTAAAATAATAATTATTATAATAACATATATGTGTTANCACGAATTTAACCTAATATTTTTTTAAGGAATATAATTTAATTAAAATAATAATAATATATATGTGTTTGGTTATGAAATATCTTAGTTAATATCCACGATTGCGATGGCAGATTCTGGAAAATATTGACTCGAAGAGGCCTAAGAAAAATATTGAGAAAATGTTAAATTTGGTCGTATGTTTTTTTTTTTAACAGGGGAAATTCATAACCGCTGCTCGTAGGTGTAAACTGGATAAACTCTTGGGTTGAATACATTAGCTTACAAATCGCGTCAACCAAATAAATCACACTAGACAAACCTTATATGACAGACTCATCCAGAAGTTAAATGGTATAAAATAAAATATGTGATCAATTGATCATGCATATAATTTGTTTCCTGTCCACATTGATGGTGGAATTTTCAAAAGAAGGGCCATATAACCCATATTCTATTATGTATTTGTTCTAAATAAATTGGTAAGTTCAATTTTTAGTCTATTTTTTAAAATATATAATAGATAGGTGATTTTTAGTTTTAAAATATTATTTATTCTAAAAATTACTCAAATTCATCATCTATAATTTAAGTTATAAACCTATTAACACACACACACATATATATTTTTATGTGTATTGTATACTTATAAATTATAATTTTCCCACCAACAAAAATAATGTATATTTAATTTTTTTGATAATTTTAATCATAAATATTAAAATATTATTACATACGACTAAATTTTGTAAAAAATAATTAGTAAAACCTTTGCGAATCGAGCTCACGCTGACTGTACAATTGTTAATATAATATATGTGGAAATGAGGATAAGATTGCAATCAATGGAACAAATCATCATGAGCTGGTTCCCATGAAACTCGAATTTGGCAACAATCATCCTTTTATTCAATTCAATTATCAAAACACGACAAATATATTATGTGGAATGTTTTTTAAAATTTATATTCATTATTCGATTATAATTTGATCAACCTTTTCTTAATTAAAAATTAGCCCGATAAAATATTAACATGCCATGTCCTACCTCAGTCAGATTCTTGTCTTAATGGATCTCCATTGTACGCTAAAGAAGATTATCGCAAATAAAAATATGTCTTAGTCTTTGATAGTATTGATTTTATTGGAGCATCGAAGAATACATGCATATATATATGTCACACCCTTACCAATGGGAGACAGGGAAAAATTTTTGATTTTATAATATTATAAAGTATACAAATTTTATGTGTGAAATTTTCTTGAATTGAAATATTAAATGTCGGTCTTTCCTGTTACAAAAATTCAACGTCTCGTTTTCTTGAATTGACTTGGTAATTTCCAGCGCACTTCAGTAAACTACTTGGAAGTAGCATAGGGAATTTCCAGTGAATATATAAAAACATATAGACATTAGCGTATCCGATTCTCGTCGTGTATCGATATATCTAATTCTTTTTTATGATATAGAAGCAAGTTTAGATAATTGCATCGGGTTCCACTTGAAGAGATGAATTTGAAATCCACATATTTCGATTATAGTTTTATTATTTACAACGAAACAATAGATCAAATCTTAAAATCAATACCTTATTTAATTACGCATTAATAAATAAAGTAGAACAAATTTCAAATGATTTCATCAATTAGTGAACTTGAAATTCATCGTAATTAACATGAAATACTATAATTTAAAAATATAATGAGTGAATTTTAAAATTTATAATCTTATTTATCTAAACAACAAAAATATATTCGATTATATGCAACCTATTGATTTTATTATTAATTGATTAATTTGTTGTGAATTGGGAATTGATTGTTGTCAAATCGTCCAAATGTTTACATGTAGTATATTTATGTAAACACAGAATTGACAAAAGCCCAATCGGAAATAATCAAAGTCCAATAACAGTGTCCCAATCCAATTATATATTTGCATTTGTGGTCAGCCATGTAGATTTTATCTTCACTTCATTTCGATTGTTTGATATAAAAGCTCATATTACTAGAGACATATTGACCAAAATAAAGAATTATCAACCCTCTAACCATATTAGAAATTGATATAGGCCTATATTTTTTTTATACAGTGCTTATCAAATTTTATATTTCATAAATATTACACTTGTATTGAGGAATTAATATTAAGATTGATATTTTTTCAAACACTTAAAAGAGATATTACATTAACTAAAATATTACACTATAATAAACAGGTAAAATCAAAATACGAGTGTAGAAATTTATATTTTTAAAGAAGAAAATCGAAAATAATATGATAATATTTGTTTTTATTCTGGGACTGAAAAACGAACTAAAAGGTTACTTTATGATCCATGTAAAACTTGGTGGATGTCTTCCTCAAACCCGAGTGGACAATTAAAGCACGGCAAGTAACTGAATGATGGGCTTGAATAAAGACACCATGACATTATGCGTACTTGCTAGAAAATGTGAAATTTCATTATTAAAATTGTTCAAAATACTATTAAAATAAATATTAGTTTTTGTCCAACAATTGTATCTTGGGTGGTAGTTTTATTTAAGAAAATTGAATTATTAAATTAAAGAAGCTCGTATTTAAGAATTTATTTATGGTGTGTGGAGGGTTTTGAATAAATTAAAAGGGACGGAGAATTCTTTATGAAATAGGAGGATTAAGGGGACCACCTCCCCTTGGCTCCATCTCTGCTTCTCCAAGATTCTTGGGTTCCTTGGCGTCCAAAATGGTGCACTAAGACATGATAATTTGTAATGTTTGTGATTTGAAATTTTGTAAATTCGACTTATAATTTGGTTTCTTTTGATTTTTCGTAATTAAGTTGATTTTTTCAAATACTTTTAGTTTTTTTTGTTGGATTGTGGACGAAACACTCAAACATCATTGAATTGTGTCCAAAATTGATGCTATGACATTGATAATATATCCGGACACAAGCCAAACTACTCTGTCAAAAATCCCTTAAACATAAAATTTAATAGAGTTCGAACCAATTATGTAAATAAATTGTGTGAATCTAACGGGCAGCAAATAAAACGATCATATATAGATAATCATATACCAATTTCTTTATATAAAAAGAGAAGTTATTGAAATGATCATTTTGCTATGCACACGGTAAAGGAAACTAAAAAGGATAATATCAAGAAACAATATGACATTATCCCATTATAAAAAATACAACTTTTCTTCTTCTTTTTCTCATGTACATCAAATTTTCATTGACCATTTTGTGTTTCAGTCTCAAATCTATGTACAAATACTACGATCAGATTCTTGGATCGTTTCAAAATGTCAAGAAAATCTAGGCGTTAATCTCCGAATCAATTCCTTCCTGCAAAGAAAAAGAGAATCGAGAATCATTAGAACTCATTCGGATTCAAGAATAATGCTATATTTTTCGAATGTAATTCGAATAAACTAGGGTGATCAAAGTTTGATTGATACCTCATAAGTTGTCTGTCAAGAGATGAAGTAGATAATAAACCTCTGTTTTCTTCAGCTCTTCTCAACAGATAAGGCATAATCTGCTCAATAGGCCCAAAGGGCAAATACTTGCTTACTCTAAAACCTGCATTTCTCAAACCAAAAGAGAGGGCATCTGCCATTCCATAAAGTTGGCCGAATTGCAGATTTTGGCTACCCTTTTCAAGTCTGAGATCGATCGCCTTAGAAGCGGCAAGTTTTCCTACATTCAAAGAACCTCATTACATACCATCGCCATGAAAACTTAAATTGTTCTTCTGTAAAATGTATACCTGATTCAACATTATGAGTAGCCAGCACGACTGAACCGGATCCATTGCAGATTTCTTGAAGCATAAAAGCAGCACAATCGTTGTAACAGGCATGAGTTTGCTGTATAGTGTCATGGATTGGAGACTTGACTCCCAAAGAAGAAGCCAATTGTCTCTCAGTCGATAAGTATGCGCCCCTCACCAATTTAAACCCGACAGACACTCCCATCACATCGGCAGATTTCTTAGCTACGACCAATCTCTCTTTCGAATCTCTCAAATAAGCCTGAACCGTGTTGAAAATTAAAGGGCCATCGTCATTTTTACGGTATTCTGTCGCTGCAGAGTAGGATAAGTAGTCTATCCCCGGTTGAATGGAGGTATCCTCCGCATCAATTAGCAGAGGCACATTTGCTTCTATACATTTGATGCAAAGTTTGGTTAATCTTTCGTGGGCTAACCGGAGATTGCTTTCTTCTTCTGGAGTTAGAGGCTCTGGGCTCCTCGGAGTGTGATAAAACGGGCTCGAATCCGAAAAAAGGGGTAAAGTTTTGAGCTTCCATGGAAGATGCAAGGATTTATCCTTGTGTTCCCATCTTAATAGATCACTCACCCTCTTGAGCAAACTAGGAGGACAAATTGCTGTAATCTTCAACACAATAAAACTAACCTGGATTGAAACTCTTCTTGTATAAATATCCTGATTCTTGGATAACAGAAATTAACCAATCTCAATTCAAGAAAGTTGATCAAAACTTACAGAAGAACCAGGGTGCGATTTAGCAGATTCAACTGTTAGAAAAAATTGCTCCAAATTCCGATCACAATCCTCGTTACTGGTTGCGTGTTCCAAACCATAATCCAGCATAGCTCTAAGTCCAGAATCCCAAAGTCTCTCCACAGTTCCTCCCACCTCCTTCAAACCTTTCCCCGCGCAGAAATGATCGTAAAACGAATGTTCGATTGCTTCGAACACGATTTTCTTCACCGGGGGAGACCCCATGAGCTTCGAATTCAGAACCCACATGCCGAAATCGACCATAGGCTCAATCGCGGCCATGTGAAGAATGATCGATGATTTGATCAGCTTTGAGGTGGAGACCGTCGAGAAAATCTTATCGGAATCATCGATATTGATTGCTCTGTCGCATGGGTCGGTGTGGGTGATCGTGTCCTGTTTGGAGGCGGTGGTTTCCGGCTTGAGGTTGAACGCGGGGACGGCGGAGATGGAGGACTGCGCGGCGGAGTTGAGGCGGCGGAAGAAGGAGGGGAGCGCGTGGAGAACCTTTGGGTGGACGCTACGGGTGGTCATGATCGAAGAACACTAGTGGTTAAGGGAGCTATGCGGTTCTTGTTTCTGGAGAGATTAAGGATAAATAAATAGGCATTATTGGTTATTTATAGAAAATTGAGATCATTGGCGTTACTCAATAGTACAGTGTAATGGCAAAATTGAGATCATTGGCGTTACTTAATTTTTCGATTATTTATTTTTATTTTTTGGCTTTGTAATTGGAATTATAAATACTAAAATAGTAAAATTACATGTTTATAAGTTGTTAGTGTGTTCCTTATAACTAAATTTCATTTTTCTAAAACCTATTTGATTTGACTTTGTGATTTTTTTTGAGTTGGAGAAAATGTTTGTTATAATTAGATTTCGAACTTAAAAATCCGTTTCAAACTTGTGATTCTGATATCAGATAAAATATAAACGATAAACTGAATATGTGATTTATATCTATATAACAATTGTAAATTAATTAAGAAAATAAGAATACTAATCATGTTTGCCGTCACTCTTTCAGTTTTGAAACACCTCATGTTATAGGATAAAGTCTGTTTTTATTTATTTTTTATTTATCTAATTATATATAATATATTTACCTTTTAAAATAATTTTTAAATTTAAACCAACCTTTAAACTTTTTTTAACAACCATATTAAAATTGATAGCAGAACTATTAAATTAAATATTTAAAATATGGATTACACAAGCCCGAAAGATAATGAGATGATAATGCACCGTCAGCACTCACATTTAAGAATGGGCACTACGTCTCATCCATCCAGTTTTCTGTGAATTCCAGTGATTATTTAAAAATAGGTTGAACATAAAAGATATTACCAAGTTCCGACCATATATTTGGCAAATAGTCCCACACTATTTTATTATTTATTATTATATATATCGAAAGTTGTGAAGCATTTAGTTTTTGGGAAATTTGACTTTGAAAGGTTGTCGATAAAACGCACGAGGATCATGTCCCATCACCGTGTTCGGTTTAGATAACTAGGCATGTGTATTCCAACTTCGACGTTGATAGTTTATTCCGATTAATGAAAATTAAGTATTACGTGTTAATAAATATATTTTTAAAAAATCTTTGAAATTTATGTGAATTGCTTGAGTGATTTTTGATAGTAAAAATTGTTTTACCAGCAAAATTATATCATATCATATCATATTTGTAAATAATTGAAATTAATCTATACAAACATAAAATAATATTCTTTCAAGTAAAAAATACATTTAAAATATTGGTCCCAAATCTTTTTTAAAACTCAATCTAGAAATTATTATATTGTGTATGACAAAAACTTGTGTGAGACGGTCTCACGGGTCGTATTTGTGAGACGAATCTCTTATTTGGGTCATCCATGAAAAAATATTACTTTTTATACTAAGAATATTATTTTTTATTGTGAATATGGGTAGGATTGACTCATCTCACATATTAACCCGGTCACACACGAGATTCACTCTATATTTATATATCGTGATAGAAATTCTCTTCAATAGGTCTTTTGTAATTAATTAATAGAGTATTCTGCTTCACCGCCGGCAGCCGAAAACCTACTCGCTGCCGCGATCGAATCCTCATAAGATCTTTTCAGATTTCTGCATAATACTCGGATTACAGATTGATAGGCCAGCCTGTAGAAGAACGAAATTCAGAAGATTGTGTAATCTGTTACCTTTGCTTGTAAATCAGTTTAATTATTCCCCTGCATCTCAGGAGCCACCGTTGCAGTGTTCAATATGATCGTCGAGGCAAAAATTGCTTTATATTTTCTGAAAGAGAGCCTATCGAGAGACGTTTTCCTGATTCGTTTATCCATGGATAAGTGGATTTGATATATTTTCTCTCTAATTGCTTGTGTCAGTTTCAGGCTTTTAGTATCATAGCACATAGGAATGGTTAACTCAGAGGAGCCAAAGAGAAGGGTGGCTTTTGTCCTAATTGATGGATTGGGAGATGTGTCGCTGCCAAGTTTAGGCTACAGGACTCCTCTGCAAGCAGCTAATGTACCTAACTTGGACGCCATAGCTTCAGCTGGAATAAATGGTTTAATGGATCCTGTTGAAGTTGGTTTGGCTTGTGGAAGTGATACCGCACATCTATCTTTATTGGGTTATGACCCTCGTGTTTATTATCGAGGGCGAGGTGCATTTGAGTCAATGGGCGCTGGACTGGCAATGTCTCCTGGAGACATCGCATTTAAAGTAGGTGCTTGTTCTTTGATCATCATCCTGTTGCGCTGTGTTTTCAGTTTCTTGTTATTAACTTTCACTATTTCTTGGACTTTATCATGGCATTGATTAGTTCATGTGTGCTGCCTAACTATTTCGGATGATGTTTGTGTGAAGGTCTAAAATGGTGATTTTGCTAACGTATCAATTTTATTTCAACTCTGGCTTTAACATTACTGGAGTTTTATGTGGCGGAATTTTCTTTTCTTGTGTTCAGTTCTCAGCATGTTCAAGAGACCGTAATTGTCCCATCAGTAGTTGTAAAGAAATTCGTCTAAGCTAGTAATTGAAGTTGTCTCTCTTGAGAAAAAGGATTGGGTTTAGAATAAGATGCTTATTTTTCCATTCTTAATCAGTTCATTTTCTTTCATACTGCAAAAACTAGAATGCTTTATACACCTGATAATCAGCTATTCGAGCATGAATGCCCCTGAATCTTTGCTACTTTGTATGCGTTTCTTTAAATGGAAAATACTTATACCCAACTGTATTGTAAAATTTTGTTTTCTTGATACTTCTGAACGAGTTTGATTACAGTTGTCGGTGCTCGGTACTGACTTTTATTTATACTCAGTCAAACTTTGCTACCCTGGACGAGAAAACTGGAGTAGTTACTAGCCGGAGGGCTGATAGGCATTTTGAAGAAGAAGGACCGATTCTTTGTGCAGCGTTGGATGGAATGAAGCTTCCCTCTTTTCCTCAGTATGAAGTTAGAGTCAGGTGCACGTTTTTCCAATTTTCTTACATTTTCGACACTGTTATTCATAGGAACAGTGCATGCTTCTTTCTTGGGTTCTAGCCTACAATCCAAAAGCAAGTGAGGGCTTGAATGAGTGACCATGGGTTCACTAACCTAAGGTGTTCACTCATGTTATCGCAACTTCGAAGTATTCAATTTGAACATAGATTTCAAGTTGTGTCTACTATCTTGCCAAGTTAAACTGATAAAGTACATGATTAAATGGATTTTTAAGGTATGCAACAGAGCATAGATGTGGGGTGGTTGTAAAAGGACCAAAATTAAGTGGAAATATATCAGGAACGGATCCATTGAAGGATAACCGCCTACTTTTAGAAGCTCAACCACTGGATGATTCTGATGAAGCAAAAAACACAGCTGCAGTTGTTAATGAGTTATCCCGGGAAATATCTTGCATTTTGGTTGCTCACCCTCTGAACGCAAGAAGGGTTGCTGAAGGAAAGAATATTGCAAATGTCGTTCTTTTACGAGGTTGTGGTATTCGAATAGAGGTAATTCTTTTGCGAATTAGGTAATCTCACTTCCTCTCTCCTGAAAAATATAAATATCATATTGTTTTTAAATTGTTTGTGGGAATTCATTTAGTTTATCTTCTGAGATGCCGATAAACTACTTATGTTTTCACTATTATGTATTTTAGGTTCCTCCATTCGAAAAGATACATGGTTTATGGCCATGCATGGTTGCTCCGACTAAAATTATTGCTGGGTTGGGTTTATCCCTTGGTATCGATATTCTGGAAGCTCCTGGAGCCACTGGTGACTACAGAACCCTGTTAACATCCAAGGCAACTGCCATAGCCAATGCCCTCTCAGCTCCTCAGCAGTTATGCCCCAATGTTTTTGTGCCTGGTGAAAAAGAGCATGAACCTGGCCGATCTAATGGCTATGATTTTGGATTTCTTCACATTAAGGTGGTGATATACAAATCTTTTATCTTTTATCTATTCAGACTTTAACTTTTTTTCTGTAATTCAGCTTAAATTATGTAATTGCAGGCGATAGACGATGCAGGTCATGATAAAGCGAGCATTTTCAAAGTCAAAGGATTGGAAGCTGTTGATAGAGCTATAGGCCAGCTAGCTAAGCTCCTTTGGCAAGCAGAGTCAAGTGGGGCATTCCAATACTACGTATGTGTCACCGGTGACCACTCTACGCCAGTTGAATATGGCGACCACAGCTTTGAACCAGTCCCTTTTACATTATGTCGATTGAAAGACTTTGTTGGTGCTGTGGGTGGGGAATCGCATGTCTTGGAAACTTCTCTCGACCCATTTCCACTTCCAATCGTAGCATCTGGTGAAGAGATGGTAGATAAATATCAAAGTCAAGAAAAGAAACAAGATCGAGTTTTCAGTGGTGACGCGGTGCTCGAATTTGACGAGTTGGCTGCAGCAAGAGGATGTCTCGGGAGGTTTCCTGGAAGTGAAATGATGGGGATCATTAAAGCATTTCTTAAGCTGTAACAGAAGCTACAATTATTAGATTTTCGGTGGGTGATTAACTGCATCTGATCAGGAATGAAGTGTGTTTTCAACTTCGACCCGTTAGTTTTGAAGCTTTTTTGAGTAATAAAATGACAGACTTTCTTTGCTTACCGACTGACTAGGGAAGCTATAACAAATTAGCAAGCTAGCAATAAATCATTAGCTGTTTCCCATGAACTTTGGACAGAGCTTGTGTTTCCTCTTGTTATTCTGGTTCAATAAATAAAACTGTATTTATGGGTTTCCACACCTGGCTTCATTGTTTTCTTCAGAAATCTGATGAACTTTGGTAGTGAGATTCTATTAATTATAATATCTATTTCTTATTTGAAAAGCAAAAAGTTTGGCAAATAATGAAAGGATGCAAAATCGCCAGGATAACTATCGGAGATATGCACGAGAGATTTCTTCCAACTGGCTTTCTGACGCAGCAGATATGTCAACGATATGCCGTGCTAAATCTAAAACCTTTGACATTAGGGCAGGTTTTTTTAGAATGGGTCGCCCAAAAGCATATAAACTCACTATTATTGAATTTTTTAGGTCAAAGAAAGCCAGTACATTAAATTCAGACGTCCGTTACAAAAGCAATAATTGATTAAATAATGCAATAAAATGCTGCAATTTATCGTGAAAAAGTAAAAATTTACGGTAAAAAATAAAAATCTCAAACTCTCAAAATTATCACACTACACACTTTATAATATTTTTCTCTCAACTCAATTGTGATTTTCTTCACAAATGAGATATCTATTTATAGAAAATTTTTACAAATAATCTAAAAATAAATTACATCATTACCTTCGTCATCACACACAAATTTCAATATTCAACATTTAATTTTCAAATATTCAACATTAATTTTCAAATATTCAATATTAAAATATTAATTTTCAACACCATTATAATTAACAACTTGCCAACTTAATTCCTACTTCCCACCTTCACCCACAACTCCAAGGAGCACTTCAAATTAAATTAAACCTCGGAAATGGCACAATCCGGTCTACTTTCTCAGGCTGTCTGCCCCCCATTTTGCCTCAAAGGTGACTTCTATCTATCTTTTTGGCTTCTGTATGCAAGTTATCTAGCGTGTTTGTGTAAGTAAAGAACTGATATCTGTAGTATTACAACTAATTAGAAACAGTCTTTATCGATAAATTTCGAGTTCTTTAGTCACGATTTACGAATAACAGATTCATATATGATTCGAAGGAGCAGCATGAATTCTTTCCATATTTCCCCTTGTTGAAAAAAAAGGTCCCCTCTTCTTGACAGGGAGTCCATGGATACTCATCCATTTCACTATTTAGTATTTTTATGGCAAGATTCGTCATTTTCTCTTTGATTTCCATATCACTAATTTAAATTTCTCTTATTAATTGTTAGTAATATACGTGCTTGGGAACTAATAATTACTATTAATAGTTCTATGAATATGTTATGCAGGGAAAGAGAATTGGCTGGGGCATTTTTCATTGAGGAAAAAGCCATTTTACTTGAACCTTTCATCCGGTTCCAAATTCGGAGCTGAAGCACTGTACTCGGTTAACTCCAAGGCAATCGAAATTCCGAAGCAGTGGTACAATCTAACAGCAGATTTACCAGTAAAACCACCTCCTTATCTGCATCCAAAGACTTTTGAACAGGTGAAACCCGAGGACTTGTTACCTTTATTCCCTGATGAATTAATCAAACAAGAGGCCACAAATGACCGGTTTATAGACATCCCGGAAGAAGTTTTAGACGTGTATAGGCTTTGGCGTCCAACTCCTTTGATCAGGTTGGTCTACTTGTTTGAATGTGATGTATTATATTATGCTCAACTCGTTGAGGAAAATCTTATGCTTGTTATGTTAATCCAGAGCCAAGAGATTGGAAAAACTACTCAATACACCTGCCAGAATCTACTACAAATACGAAGGCGTTAGCCCAGCTGGCTCGCATAAAGCAAACACAGCGGTCCCTCAAGTCTGGTATAATGCGCAGCAAGGTGTCAAGAATGTGGTTACCGAAACTGGCGCTGGACAATGGGGGAGTTCTCTTGCCTTTGCTTGTGCCTTATTTGGGCTTAATTGTGAAGTAATGTACTTTTCTACTTGTTATTTCTGTTGTGGTCGTTGCTCCTTTGTCGTTGTAGCACTAGGGACAGTGTTAATGTTTGTTTACTGCTGCAGGTGTGGCAAGTCCGCACGTCTTATGATCAAAAACCATATCGTAAACTGATGATGGAAACTTGGGGTGCCAAGGTTCATCCTTCGCCTTCTGGCCTCACGAAATCAGGTCAGAGAGTACTTGAAAAGGATCCGTCGAGCCCTGGGAGTTTAGGAATAGCAATTTCTGAGGCAGTGGAGATTGCTGCTGCAAATGCTGACACAAAATACTGCTTAGGCAGTGTACTCAATCACGTACTTCTTCATCAAACTGTTATAGGCGAAGAGTGCATCAAACAGCTTGAGGCTTTTGGGGAGACACCGGATGTGATTATTGGTTGCACAGGGGGTGGATCAAACTTTGCAGGGCTCGTTTTTCCATTCATTCGAGAGAAGCTTAGTGGGAAGATTGATCCTGTTATCAGAGCCGTTGAACCGGAAGCCTGCCCCTCATTGACGAAAGGCGTGTATGCTTATGATTACGGTGATACAGCAGGGATGACTCCTTTGATGAAGATGCATACACTCGGGCACGATTTTGTACCCGACCCGATTCATGCTGGGGGTCTTCGGTACCATGGCATGTCTCCATTGGTTTCGCATGTGTATGAGTTGGGTTTTATGGAAGTGACATCAATGCCTCAGACTGAATGTTTCGAAGGTATGTTCCTCTTTCGTACACACTAGAATACAAAGTTTGAACTTGACCTGTGAGGTGAACGTGAATTATATGTATGATTCTATAACATATTAATTCTTGTGTTTCTGTATCTTTAGGTGCCATAAAATTTGCTAGGAGTGAGGGGTTGATAGCAGCACCAGAACCAGCTCATGCCATAGCTGCGACCATAAGAGAAGCTCTGCACTGCAGAGACACGGGCGAATCCAAAGTCATTGTCATGGCGATGTGTGGACATGGTCATTTCGATTTAACATCTTATGAGAAGTATCTGCAGGGATCTCTCGTTGATTTATCGTTTTCAGAGGACAAAATGCAAGCATCATTGGCTAGTATTCCCCGGCCAGTTCTTTTATGAACTCAACTAAAATGCGCGTATTGCTCCATTGTAAGATTTTGTTTGGTGCTGCATATTTGCCTTAATACTATAGTGGCTACTTTTGGATTCTTTTGTGTTCAATCGAATAGTTTACACAAAACGTGTTAGTTGTCCCACGTCGGTCGGATAAAATACCTGGGACTTGCATATATAGGCTTGGACAATCCTCCCCCCTTGAGCTAGCTTTTGGGGTTGAGTTAAGTCCAAGTTCCAATCTTAATATGGTATCAGAGCTCAGGTTCCACCGTTATGTGTTGTACCACCCGTTCTGCCCATAGTTGGGTGATTTGTAAAATTCACGCTCCAGATGTTCATTCCTGGGTGTGAGAGGGGTGTGTTAATTGTCCCACATCGGTTGGATAAAATACCTGGGACTTGCATATATGGGCTTGGACAATCCTCCCCCTTGAGCTAGTTTTTGGGGTTGAGTTAGGTCCAAGTTACAATCTTAATAAAACGGCCTTTAACTATTCTCCAAATACACAAATCAAACTCATTTTTCTTCTCTGGAATTCCTATATATTATTTCTCATGCAATAAGATGAAATCACGTTCATAGTCTTCGTATAATCGAATATAAGACATCGGATGTGCCTTTTAGAATTCATCTTGGGATCATTTTTAACCGATATCACCTAGAACATCACAACAATTTTAGGCATGTCAACTAATATCATTTTCTTGTTTCGATTGAAATACGGAAAATTATTGTAAAATATTCATTTTGAAAAATGACACATTCTTTTTTAACTGTCAAATTTCTTTAAAATAATTTTGCCAAACAAGTAAAAAAAAATAAAAATTTTGAATTTTAAATTTATGTTCAAACAAACGTCGTTTTTGAATTTCCATCTTGTTGAAATTGACATTCCTTGATGAAGCTGACCAATGCGAGAGACTAAAAATGCTGTCTGCGCTAGATTCCGAAATCAATATATTGTTTAGTTTAATCACACTCCGAGACCGAACTGGTTGAAGCAAATTTCGACTCCATCTTCCAGCTACTGCAAGTAAAGCCAAGCATTTTCAGCGTAATGGTGGCATCCGTCCCTGCGATCCATATCCAAGACTTCCCGGGCCAGTTATCCAAGCTTATAGGGGCGTGCGATGATAGGGAATGCTTCAGAATCTTAAATTTCGACGGGATTCTGTCGGGATCTCTGATGTCCGAGATGAAGGTGGTGGTGAAATCACTTCTGGAATTGCCGGAGGAAATCAAGAGGAGGAAAGTGGATGTGATCGCGGGGAGCGGGTGCATGGCTCCTTCGCAAAGCAATCCCCTTTACGAAGCTTTAGGGCTTTATAACATGGGGAATACGAAGCCGTCGATTCCTTATGTTCCATCATCCATGTATGTTGGATGCAACTCCTCACCAGAGGTTGGATCATTTCCTTATCTGCAAGTTCAATCTCTTTCCATTTCAACAGCTGCAATCACCTTATTATGAATTAGATTAATCTTGTTAGATTTCCACTTTTTCCATGTCTAGGATCCATTGACATGGAAGCATGGTTCGCCTTCACCTTGGCCGAGGACGTTGTGGAGGCTGCTGTTCGAGTTCTTTTGACATTTTGCCGAATGGTCGTGGTTATTTTAATGAAATATTTTTTTTAGAAAAATGAAAAAACTTGGAAAAATGTATAAAACATCCCGCAACAACCGTGATGGCTGTGAAATCACGGTTCCCTTTCTTAGACAGCCGCAAAATCACCGTTCCGTTCCTGGACGCAACAGCCGTGAAATGGCTGATATTCCATAAAAAAAAAAAAGGCAGTATAGTTACACAACCGTCTTAGCGGAACCGACTGTGACGATAAACATGCATGCATGGAAGGAAGCCATTGTTTCTTTTCAAACAACCTTAAGTAGAGTTCTATGTACTTGTGATCAATCTTTCTAAGATGCTATTATCAAAAGGGCTGTTGTTCTGAAATATGCTAAAGCAGTGAATGAACTCATGATGTACATTGGGCAAAAAATGGGAGAAGGGTTGGGGCTGAGTGCCATTTCCTTCGAAAAGTGGATTTGCCAGTTCAGGATCAATAAATACACCTTCGCCCCTGAAACCGTGGGTTCGCCAGGAGTACAAGTGCACACGGATTCTAGATTTTTAACTATTCTGCAGGATGATGAAATAATTAGTGGCCTTGAAGTAAAGAAGAAGTCTGGTACTTTCGTGGCGATCGACCCCTTTCCGGGAACGCTTCTCGTCAATCTTGGAGACATTGCAGCTGTAAGCATATAAAATCTTTGAGCAAATTCTTGTCTATGATATTTGATGAAAAGTAGATTATCTTTGAATTCTCACATATTATATCTTTATTTATTAAAGAATTTTTTAACTATAATATCAACTCAAACAAAATTAATATTTGAGAAAATTGAATTTGTCAATATGTTAGGCTATATTTTAAAATAATTTTGGTGTATTAACACCAAAATAATCAATAATGGAGGAAAACACCTTCTAATATTTTTTATTTATAATTTGGCGATAACATTCTCTTTACTTGATTTATTTAAAAATTATTGATTATATTTAAGTTTTCTTTTGACAAATATAGTCGAAAAACATGCCAAATTTAAACGATATTAATTTTTCTTTCACGCATTTTCGTCCCGATTAATTTGACGGAATATATATTTTATATTTATTCTTCCGTTTCGTTTCTATATGCATTTATTTGATTACGCGTCATAAACAAATATTTATTATGTTGAGAACTAAAATAATTAATATTATTTCAAATTAATTAAAATAAATTACGATCATATAACTTACATGTAATCAAGTAAAATTTATTTTCATAAACTTTAAGGTAATCGTTAGGAATTAACTAAAATTGTAATAAATTTTTATATTCATCTCAAGACTAATTTTTCAAAAGTAATCGAGGAAAATTTATTTTCATAAAATGTTTGTTTCTACAACTTAAAAAAATTTGAGTGGAACTATTACTGTCCGTTGTACTTTTATTTTAGGTAAAATGATAAACTCTTGATCATACAATTATTTTGAGAGTCAAGTACACTGATTCGGTTTTCATGAATTGCAAGAAATACATTTATTAAGATAAATATTGATAGGATACATTGTTATCATCAATTATAGTTTTTGATAACGACATGATCTTTAGAATAAAAATAGTTTTCGTTTTTTATCATGTAAAAATTTATGAAAGTATTCGTTTTCAAAAAATGTTGATTAAATTAAGGTAAAATTAATGTCAAAATGTACACGTCAAAAGCAATATTAATCGTGTCAATACAGTGTCATCGATATAAATTTATTATAGATATTTTGTCGCTTTGAGGTTGTTTTAACAATATATACACTGAATATCTTATCCAGGAATGCTTAATTTGAATAAAACAAACATTAATTAAGGGATTAAATTTAAATAAATCATGAATGATATGCCATATCTATAAGATAATTAAATAAATTTAAGTTATAATTTTTAATTAAAAAGTGACGGGGGTACTTTTATTCACATTCAATAATACCATTAATGGACTATTTTATATATATAAAATAATAGATAGTAGAGTCGATAAGAAAGATATTTTTGTTAAAAATTTGTTTTATGACAATTAATTTCTGTTTCTAAAAAAAAAAACAGGTGTCAAAATAGGATATATAATAAAAAAATGAAAGATCTATTCTTTTTTTTCCCCCAAAAAATCATTTGGAGATTGTGTAATACGTACTTTGAAACTCTCCATTTATAAAATATAATGAATTTCAAATAGATTCATTATTCGGTGAACTTGAAATTCATCGTAATTAACATTAAACATTATATAAAGTTTATAAACAAGTATGAATGAATTTGAAATTTATAATCTTATTTATCTAAAACTACAAAAATATATTTGAAATCTATAAATTTAAAATCCATCAATTCAAATACAATCATATATATTTTTGACTCTCTTTTACCCTTTTTGGGTGGGATCGTTATAATAACAAGTGTTACAACAAACATGATGTGTGTAAAATATGATGTACAAAAATTATGTGTTGCTTATATATACTATATATTTTTATTTTTCAAATATTTGATTTAATAATGATTTTTTTAATCTAAAATGAGAGAAGATAAATGAATTAAGGGTAAGTATCCTATCCCTCTAGCAGTTTAATAGTTGAAAAAAAAAATTAAAAAAATGGTTTAAAATATTGAAATTACCAATAAATTAAATACACGAACTGAAATCTACAGATTAAATATGATTTTATGGCAAAAGCGGAAAAATTTATGGTGTGACAGCTCATAAAATTATTCTAATATCCTCAAACATTATAAAATACTATAGAAATTTATTTCCACTAAAATTCTATACATAACGAATTATTATAATTTAAATATATACACGAATATGGATATACGTACTCTCTAGCATCACATCCAATTTTTTTTATTAAAATAATTTGCATTAGAGAATCGATAAATCCTTAAATACATCTTTGGTAATAAACAAACAAAATCACATTTGAAAACACAAAATATCTACGATTCTTTAAACTATATCGAGCTAATTCATTCATCACATGCTTTGCGTTTCTTCTGCATCACAGCCAACTTTGATTTGTTTGGTTCTGATTGCCTTCATTTGCCACTCAATGATTCTGAAAGTCCCCAACTTTTTCTCCACCTTAATTTCACTTTTTTTGTCTCCTTTCAATATTTTTTTTTACAAATTCTAAGCAATGAAATTAATTTGTCACAGTCTATGGAATTTTTTTTACCGATACAAATTTTGTAGACGTAGTAAATAAAATTTATTTTTTCAACCCACGCTAATAATTTTTCCCGATATAAATAATTTGATTCATTTGCAATAAAAGATAAATCATCGGAAAATTTGAAAATAGGAAATAATAAAGTGACGATGAACGTGCATGGAAGGAAGCCATTGTTTGTGTTGAAACTACCTTAATTAGAGTTCTATGACTTGTGATCAATCTTTCTAAGATGCTATTATCAACAGGCCAGGATGTTGTTCTGAAATATGCTAAAGCAGTGAATGAACTCATGATGTACATTGAGCAAATCCACTTTTCCTATAATCTGTGATCGATTTTTGATTAAACGACAAATACTTGAACTTACAATTATTCTCAGAATTAATATCATATATTTTAATATCATGTATTGTAAGGGGTACTGTAATTTTTGGGCATAGATTATTAGATCAGCGTAAGTATACTTGAACTGTAGTATGAATTAAGAAATTGGAGGTAGACAATTGTCACCAATTATAGGTAAAGAACATGCTTTAAAAACATAAAAAGAATAACTAGAATGTGGCACGAGCACATGGATACTCAAGTCACATTAATTATCGACCTTATCTTTTGAAGAGTAAGTCTATTGTGACCAACGTACGTCAAACGAGCTAGAAGCTATCGACACTAAGAAAGTAAGAACATCGAACACGAACTTATTTGATAGCTTTACATCAAAAGCACACAATACTGTAAGAAACGACATGTGTGCGTGTGTGTGTGTACATATATATGAGCTTAGAAGTTAAAGGTTCTTGTCTTGGGCGAATCAGCGACTTTAAGTGTTTCTTCAATGAGCTTTCGCGCTTTTCGGCTCCTGATTTCGACCCTCATGCTTTCGCTCTTCTCGATCTTGTCGTAAGGCTTCTTCAATGTCACGGACTTGAGTCTCGATTTCAAGCTGCCCAACATCCTCTCCAACCCCATCATCACCATGCTAATTAATCTGCACCACCTAATACCGCAATTCAAACCATATAAATATATATGTGTGTGTGTGTGTGTGTGTGTGCGCGCGCGCGCGAAGTAATTGATTGATCTGGGGGAGAATGGAAACAAACCTGGAAGAATTAAATGATGGGATTTTGGGAATGGAGGGTGGGTCTTAAATTTGAGTGAAGGAGAAGAGATAGGAGGGATGAATGAGGCAATCACATAGAATTTGGGGTTGCATTTTTTTCTTTCCATTTATTGTGGATATATTAACAAATATCTATATTTAGTAGTATTTCGTTCATTGTTTTACTGATTTATTCCTATCATTAAATAATTAGATACTTTCAACAATATTCTTACACCATTAAAACACTAATAAATTAGGATACGATAAAACATTTATTTGTATGATTATATTTTTCTATGAAAATTATTTTTTGTTTTTTTATGCAGATTATGAATATCGTATGATTATATTTGAGATGGATTTAGTAGATTATACATTAATACACATGTGCAGAGGCAATCCCAGGACCTGTTCTGCCAAAAATTAAAACAGACATACCCGTCTCAAAATCTGATGGGTCTAGTCCGAGATAGACCCGCAAATCCTTTAAGAATAAGATATATTTTTAATTCAAGTAAATAGAAAATAAAAAAAGTCCAAAATTAATACATTAATCAAAATCATATCTAAATCATAATATTTTAATATTAAGTTAGCAACGAAAAGACAATAACATTGTGACTTAAGTTAGGCATTTGGACATTCATTATTTCATATAATATAAAAAAATTATTATTAATATATAACGGAGAATGTTTATTAAAACTTGTTACTCGTCTCGCAACCCGTTTGATCGAGTTTAAACCCATCTTCAGCTAGATGAGTTTAATGTAGATCCGGGTTTAAAACTGGCACATTGTCATCCCTACTCATGAAATAAATTAGTTTTTTTTAATGTTTTAAATAACTTTTAACATCTGAATGTTATATTAAAATTTTAAAACTTTAAAGATGAAATTTTATTTAAAAATTGATAATTTGTTAAGATAATTGTTTAAGTAGGAATGAAGGATAGTTTTTTATTTTTAAAACCGACGATGGTTTTCGGAATATATTAATAACATTTTAGCTTATATTTTTTCTCCTTTAAATGCTTTCCCTTAAATTCTACATAATAGTGTATTTTATTTTTAAGTGGGCTATTATCTTTTCTAATTTTCATATATGTGTGAATATGATGGCAAGCGTAGCAAAGTCCAAATAATAAGCTTGAGGTCTAGTTGGGTTTATTCTTTAAACAATAATATTGTAGGTTTTTTAAATTATTCTACAAATGGGTTATTGACCCATCAATCTATACAAAATGAAGAGAGATGCCCAATTTGGAATTGTAGGTTTTTTAAAATTATTATTTATCAGAATTACTTTTAAGAACTTTTTATGTTTTATATAAAAAAAAAAATCTAAGCATTTTATTAAATAAGCCCTCCATCTATATTTCTTTTTTTTAAAAAAACAATATTTTATCGAAAGAGCTCTATCCAAAAAATATTCTCAAAAGAAAAAAATAATAATTCCACTATATTATACAATATATGTTTATAGAACATTATTAACTCCACAAATATTAATTTTTTTTAAAAAAATATGAGTATATATTTTTTTTTGTAACTGTCCATTCAATATATAAAAACAATAAGACGATCAAGTCGATAGTTTAATTTAATTCTCGAATTTGATACCTAAAGCTAAAACCGAAACCTAAACCAAAACCCAAAAATTAATTAACCATTTCCACCAATGTGATCAGTAGTCTTAGTTTTAAATTTTAATTTATTAAAAATAAACATTCTACTATTTACTTTAAAAACTTCATTTTATCTCATAATTTTGTAAGACGAAATCGACTCTATTTTATTTTCGAATGTACAATTAAACGTAGAAATACATCACTACAAATTTGATGGGTAATAAGTAATAACCCAAAATTAATTTTAGTCCAATAAAGAGTCTATTAACTATGGCAAAAACTTGTGTGAGACGGTCTCACGGGTTGTATGTGTGAGACGAATCTTTTATTTGGGTCATCCATGAAAAAGTATTACTTTTTATGTTAAGAGTATTAATTTTTATTGTGAATATGGATAGGGTTGACCCGTCTCACAGATTAAGATCCGTGAGACGGTCTCACATGAGACCCACTCATTAACTATTAGGTCCAACTAAATTTATGAGTCTACGCAAACCCCCAAAGCTCTCAAATAGCCTGTAAACAAGGCAAGTCTCTCGTTTTTATGGCAAGTTTTCATTTTGCTCTCAATAGCATTCTTTATTCTCTCCGGTTTTGGGTATTTCTGACTTGATAATAAGAGGGTTTTCGTCAAATAATCTCCAACGTCTCTAACGATTTGTCCATGACTTAAGTGACACCGTTATATTTTTCTTATGATTCGTCGGAACGACATTTATGCACCTTGATCCAACACTCATGTATCGTCTTAATTTGATTAGTTTAAATAGCGATTTTATCTGACTAGATCAATATTATTGGGAAATATTTATATATATGTAACATATCATATTCATGATTAAGTGATATGGTTAAATGAAATATAACGCTTAACTGACACATGCTAATAATAAACATTAAACAATTGGGAGGGGTATCAAATCAAACAACAAATTTAATTTAAAATTATTAAATGTCTTTGAATAATCCAGCTGCCAATTGATGCATGCATGGCCTAAATAGCTGGATTATATTTATTTATTTCATAATGATCATTTAAAAGGATGTTACATGTTACCAATCCATATCTCGTATCTCTACACAAAATTAAAATCATAATTTGATTATAGCTGGTGATATTCTCTTTTTAAAATTAAATAATTATAAAATGTCTTATAAGTTTTATTTATCCTCTCTCGTATTTTTTTTAATTTTAATTATTGTATATATCGTACATAGATGTGTTGAGATTTGTTATCGTGAATTACTGAGAGAGAAATAATTATAATTTTTGATAAAAGAGCAAATGCTCGGTGCCACAAAATTGATCTAAACCCATAACATTTCTTTGTTAAGCAAGCCATAACATTCCTAAAATTCTTCATCATTAACCATCTGTTATTGCCAACCAATCAGAATTAGTAGCTAAAGTGTCTTTTTTTTAATGAAATATAAGTGTCTACTTCAATATTAATAATAAATCTAGATCGTGACTCTTGATTAATAATAATATAATTAAGCCATATACAATAATATATATTAACCCAAATAAGCTGATACTTGATGAAATCTTGCAAGTATCCCCACACCTTCTTGAATTATAATTTACTTACATCATATGTATTAACTTTAGCTAGTGACAGAAATGATGGATCTATATATGTTTTTATTTTTTATAATGCAGAATGATATTAAAATTGATTAAATTTTAAAAATTATACAGCGTATTACCAAAATAGTAAGTACACCTGATAAAAATTTTGTGCATTTGTTTTTGCAGCGACCCAATTCGGATCAACTACTAATTAAACATGCGATTAACTAGTCCGTTAAATATAATTATTACAAACTTAAATAACAAAAACACATACATAAACGAAAATCATGTGGTATACAACAACCGGTAACCAGAACAAGACAAAAAGCTTAGTTTGTCATACAACCAAATCGAACTCAATATCTTAAACAAACATAAAAAATAAACCTTGGATCCTCGCGAACTCCTCGACTACCCACATCCTGAACCATTGGCCTCGTCCAACCTGAGACATGATCCGTCGAACCAACATAAAAAATATGGACGTGAATGACAAATCAATCAGTACTTGTATGAGTATACAGACATATATGCGCATGCAAATGACCTGAATTGGGTAACCAGGTCAGTTATCCTGACCACCGTAGACTTTGGAATGTCTGAACTGCTACATATCAGTACACTTTTGACACATAAGTCATCTTGATGGCACTGCGAGTTCGTATGGTCCGATCTACATTCAAATGGTCCGAACTCACTTCGGTGGTTCCAATACTGTTGATGCTTAAATACTCTTAATTATTCGATTAATTAATGACTCTTTAATCTTGTTTTAGCATTTAATTACATAAAATAGAAATCGGGTCACTACAGTTTTTCAATGAAAAATTTAAATATTATAATAGGAAATTTTGTAATTTTTGTCCAATATATTTGTTCGTTTGCAATTTGGTTCTCTATATTGTCAAACTCTTATCTTATAGGTTATATTTGTTTTTTTTTTAAATTTTAATTTTTTTTTTGGACATGATAATGAAACGACATCAATTCAACCGATATGATGCAGACATGATATAAATTTAGTACATTAATAAGTGAGAAATAAAAAAAAATTAAAAAGAAGGATCATAGGCTAACATAATTAATATAGAAAACATCTCGTTTATTGATTTTTTTTATTAATACAATTTTTCACATATAAAATTTAGTTCGTGTGTATATAAAAATTCTGATTTTAATGTTATTTTTTTCTTGTTCAGTCTCAATTTTAAAAAAATCATCCATATTTTAAACTTCTCTTCCCAATACTTACTTCGAATCCATCTGAATCCAAAGGAAGAGAAAGGTCAATAATTCCTACCAAAACCATCAACTCATATATATATGTGTGTGTGTGTGTGTGTATATATCAAATTATCGATGCCAACTAATTTCGAAACGAAGCCTTATAATATACATGACCAATCCTCAAAACATTTCCAAACGACCCCTTGATTCCTCATTGACAGATCAGTACTGAAGCTAAGCTCCAAGATTATGGAGCTTCACTTCAGGAAAAATCTAACCCCGACTCAAAAAATAAAGAATATCGGTATCGCGATATCCGCCGGATTAATACTTCTCACAGTTATCCGTCTGAATTATCCCGTAACACCAAGATATCCTTCCCTGTCCTACAAGAATTCAGCTGAAATCATCCCACCACACCATGCAGAGAGTATCAAGATAACCGATAATCAAGAGAAGTGCGATATCTTTACCGGAGAATGGATTCCGAATCCGAATGCTCCATATTACACGAATACGACGTGTTGGGCGATCCACGAGCATCAGAATTGCATGAAATATGGGAGGCCGGATGCGGGATTCACGCAGTGGAGGTGGAAACCGGACGGGTGCGATTTGCCCGTATTGAACCCGTTTCAGTTTCTGGATATGGTCCGGGACAAGTCACTGGCTTTTGTTGGAGATTCTGTGGGGAGGAACCAAATGCAATCCATGATATGCCTCTTGTCCCGGGTAAGTTTTATTAATCTTTCCTTTTTTATCATTTTTTATATTTATTATTATTGATACATATATACTATTCAATTTCTCGATTTCAACAATCGAATAGTACATATGTGGTTTAGTACTCACCATCGCAATTATCATTCAATAATAGTTGTTAATGTTCGAATACTTAAGACATGGTTTGGTAAACGTGGTAAGGGAAGAATTGATAAATAATCCTCATTATCCTACTTTTGGTATAATTTTAAAAAGCCGATGATCCCTTGAAAAATAATTTTTTAGAAGGATAAAATGTCTCTTCTATTAGGTGTGATAATTTTAATTTAATAATAAAAAACACGACAAATTACTTAATTGTCCTCAATATATAAAAATCTTATATATGATCAAGTTCTAAATTAGTATCACTAGATGATAATTATATAAATGATTTTTATAAATCTCTGCTAATAGGTAGAAATTAAAATCAAATATATATTTTTATTTATTTTTATATATTATATAATATGATAATTATATAAATGAACTCGAAATGATTTTTATGAATCTCAATAAAATTATTAGTATCACTCGATTAACCTTAAAAATTGATATTTGACTTGACTCACAAAATCAAGGGCTCAATTATCATATTATATAATATATAAAATTAGGTAAAAATAAATAAATCATGTAAGCACTGTCGCGTATGAACAGATAAAAAATATAAGCTGAAGCAACAACTTTGAAATTATAAAATTTATTATGATAAAGTTAATTTTGGCATTACAATCTAATATATAAATTTAATCACTCTTATTAAAATCATACCAAACATTAAATATAATATCCTACATCTTATTTATCCTTAATTTATCTTTATATTATATGTCATATGTTTATCTTATCATATGTTTATCCTATCATGTGTATCATATTATGTCAAAATGTCTTCTTATCTGCTTGAAACTTGCTTTTACTCTGCAACTTTACTAGATTTATGTGATGTGCTAGGTTTGCAAGCTACATTCGATTCATAATGACAACGAGTTTCTAGTTAGACAAAGATGGCATTGAAAAAGAAAATAAAATAGTAGGTTACCTAAAGTGGTAGGATATTTTCGAAAACCCATCAAGGGCTGAATTATTTGTATTAACGATTAGGTAAATTATTAGAAACATGCATATCCAGTTATCAACAACACTAGTAAACTAACACATGCACTAGGTAGCTAGAATACAAAAAGTAAAAGAATCTTTCCCTTTTTTATTTGGAAAAAAGGATGCAAATTATTAAATCTACTATTCCTTCATATCATTAATTTTATAGATTTTATAGATAAGATTGGTGTATACAAGGATGAGAAATTTCGACTAGTTAAAGAAAACATTGGGAATATGGTGTGACCCAGAAAATGAGTTGTTTCTATTTGTCCTCTCTCGTGTAAAACATAGTTGACAAGTAACAATAATCGAATCAGCTCGCAAATGTTTTGAGTCGATCTGAATTCGAAATTATTAAATTCAAGTAAAGCTCGAATATATTCAAAATAGAGTTCGATAATTTCGTAAGTTTGAAATTAGTAAATGTGAATTATTTATTTTGTTTGTTCTCCAATTTCAGGTAGAATACCCAATCGACGTCTCCCCCACGTCCGACGAGCATTTCAAACGATGGAAATACTTCACTTACAACTTTACACTAGCCTACTTGTGGACTCCGTTTCTGGTCCGCTACGAAGACCGAGATCCAGACGGCCCAACCCACACCGGCCTCTTCAACCTCTACCTCGACGAGTTCGATGATGCATGGACCACGCAGATCGACGGTTTCGATTACCTCATCCTCAACGCCGGCCACTGGTTCAGCCGCACCTCCGTATACTACGAGAACCGCCGCATCGTTGGCTGCCGCTACTGCCAGCTCCCAAACATCACCGACCTCCCGATGACCTTCGGGTACCGCCGCGCCTTCCGTACGGCGTTTAAAGCCATCAACGGGAGGGAGAATTTCAGAGGCGTGACGTTCTTACGAACCTTCGCACCTTCGCATTTCGAGGACGGGCCGTGGAACGCCGGAGGGAACTGCGTGAGGCGGCGGCCGTTCCGGAGCAACGAGACGATTCTGGAGGGGTTGAGTTTGGATCTGTACATGATCCAATTGGGGGCGTTTCGGGCGGCGGAGAAGGTGCGGAGGAAGAGATTCAGGTGGCTAGACACGACGCAGGCCATGTTGTTGAGGCCCGATGGGCACCCGAGTAGATATGGGCATTGGCCCGATGAGAACGTGACTCTGTACAATGATTGTGTTCATTGGTGCTTACCTGGGCCCATGGATTCTTTGGCCGATTTTTTGTTTCACATGTTGAAAATAGAATCCCGGAGATCGTACAACAAGCGCTAAAAAAAATATTTCATGGAATCGTTTGTTTGGTTCTGTGACTTCTGTTTGAGAGTATTTATTTTGTTATTATTCATTTTATTTTATTTTATATCTCTTACTATTTATATTTTAGTAATATTATTGAAATCGAGATGATGTTCTTTCTACACATGGTGACATCGATACAGTTAAACAAGATCTTAATACACAATTAAAATTTTTCATTTTTGATTCTATATATTTGAAATTTTTTGTGATTTAAATATTTTATATTATTATATTTTAGCTTTAGTCCGCTACGTGTTATGTGTGTGTTTTTTTGCAACTTTATATGCTATATTTTTATGTATTATAAATTCCTACAATTTATTAAAAATATAAACAACGTCAGAGTTTATTCTTTAAATTCCAATAGTTTTATTTGTTTTGACATCATATTTGTTTATGAGATTATAACAGACAGTCAAATTTAATATCTATAATCGTTGTGTTTTTAGAAGTTAGATCTTACACGAATATTGTGCAAACAATATTAAAGAACAAAATCACTCACATCAGTTTCAGAACCTGTAGATTCTCAATTTTCACCCAACCATTCAAGTAATTGGTTTCCTTTCTACTAGAAACACTTCAAATATCATTAGGATCACCTACGATGGAACGTGATATCATTAGAATTAAGTTAGAAATTGGGTATGTTGTCATCGCTTTAGTAGGCGATCAAGCATGTCTCCATATCAAGTTCATCAGAGCAGATCGAATCCAGTTGAACCTTTTCACGAAACTTGTATGCTACACAACAAATCAAGACCGGGACCCGGAATTGAAGAGCAACCATAGTAACAGATGCATTGCCAACCCTCGAGTAAACCGTGCCATTAGACAATACCGATGAAGCACCCAAAAGTACTCTAGTTACTTCATGCATGATATAAGAAACCGCATTTAGATGAGTATATGCACAACTAATACCCTTTTCCACAAGCCTACGAAGTAACTTCTGGCCTTCAAGCTTTGGACGTGAATCCACCACTACAACTCGGAACTGTTTACCGAGTTCTTGGGCATGTGACAATATCATCTCGACAACAGATGACGAAGCATAAGTGAGAAGAACATCACCATCCCTAATTTTCGTCACAGCATGCTTCACAATTACCTTGTCTGCTAGAGTTATCTTCTCACTAATAAAACGGTCCATATCAGAAATAAGGCTCGCTTTTGCCTGACTCTGAGAGTGTCAGAGATAATCTTGCAATTTGAATTTTAAGAAACCTAATTGCATTCCACATGCTGATTGAAAGGGGTCTGCATTCAATCAAAAAAGAGACATAAGCGTTTATTTTTGTAGTCAAGTCCCTGATAAGGGCTTTCTCGGGTGGCGTGGTGTAGTCTTTGATAGACTCTTGAAATGCTTGAAGCAATGTGATAGTTGATACAACGTGCATTGCCACCAGATATTTCCCCAGCTAGATATCTCAGACCAACCTGACAAGCACAAAGTCGGGATAGGGTAAAGTGCATCAAGAATTGTACCGATTTTTTTACATTATGGTGGAAAAATAGTTAGATTTCTTTCTTCCTGAAAAATGTTTTTTATCAAACAATATCACATGAAAATATAATACACGCACTTGTTCTCCAAGGTACTTCTTTGAGCAATGTCCAGATGGGTAAATGAATACAATTAACTTAAGAGTTACCTTGTAAACAGAAGGATGAACTGGACCTAATTGAAAGAACTTTGCTTCGAGATCAGGAAGCCGTGTCCCGTGTTCATACTGTGGTAGATGCCTAAATAGTTCGATTCTGTTTTTTGCCTCTATTTGTTTGAATACCGAACGCTTCTTCGCCTTCTCGACTCTGTTTCATCATCAAACTGCATCCTTATCCTCGGATGAGTGACATCTTTCTTTCTTTCTTTATCTGGCTGACGATCACCACCTTTTTTCTCAGAAGATGCAACCAGAGAGCTATCTTTCCTTAGTGGAACCACCTTCACATCCTTATTGGCGTTTGCAGAATTGACCCCAGATGCCACAGCAGATGCCTTATTTCCTCCACCTGGAAAAATGCAGCGTTCGGAGATACAATAAGCATAACGGTTACATTTCCAGATGATGTATATGTTCGCCAAAAAAATCAAGCAAAAAAACTGTAGCACTAACTCAAAAGAATTCACCGATATCCACATATGCACAATCAGTGCTAATCATTATAATATGGAATCACACCACCGGATCCGAATTCAATATATCAACCTGTTTGGGCTAAAATTACACAACCGAAATGATCATTAACTAACTACTACTCTCCAATATAAATATAGATCATTCACCATTATCAGAATCCTTTTTTTCTCGTTGAGCATCTTGAATAGCACGTCTCTGAGCCTTTGTAGTCTTCTCCTTCAATGTCTTTCCACTAGCAGGCTTTGTCTCTCCATCTATTTCCCCACAAGAATCAAACGTCCAACCATAAACTCAATTTAATAATTAGAAAAATAAGTATGAAATTCAGGAAACGCAACAAACATATAACATCAGGAGCCATGTTCACTACACTCTTCTGCTTCACAGCAGCCATTTCAAATCCCCCAGCTGGCAATGAAGTATCGAATTGGCCGTTGGAGATATATACTCGGAAGGATTATAACTTACAACTGGAAACGAATTATGATCCGCAGCACGAGCGGCATGGAGATGGAATAAAGGCGTCCCTTGAGGGAAGCGGCGGGAGAGACCCGCGGATAAGAGGCGTGGCGGCGGGATCATGAATGGTGACAAGGAGTTGCTGGAGGGTGAGATGTTGGAGACAGGAGGCGACGAGGATGCCAGTTCGGGCGGACCCGATTGAGGTCTTTCGGGTGCATCCCCCGGAACGAAGAAGCCGACGTGCCGAACATTAGGGTCGCTGGAACGCGGCGAGGGTCCATCTTCGCCACTGGATTGAGGCTCGGGGAATTGGGAGCGGTTGTATTTTCTTGAGAAACGACGGTCCGAACTCCGAAGTCACGCACGCGATTCCAGTCGACCATTTTTTTTAAAAAAAAATTAATTGACCACAATTAAAAACAAAAATACGCTGATTGTAATTGTACTTTACACTTTTTAAAACCTTTTTTTTTATTTAATAGCGTTAATCAATTTTTATTTTTTTATATATAAATAATAAAATGATAGTACGAAGTATCAACCATTCAAGTTCGAGTTTTAATTATTTTTATTAAAGTATCTAAACTCTAAATTTTTTTTATCAACCAGTTTAGAAGACTTAAGTTTTTTAAGCTTAAGTATCTCGATATGTACATGAGTCGAACTCGAGTTTGAAATTGATTATTCGATCGAATTTGAATTCTATTTCGAATAGACATCTGAATATAGTTGAATCGAGTAGTATGGTACTCAGCTAAACTCGTGTGCACTCCTCCATAAGGCATATTTGATTAATAATAACATAAAAACCTTGGCTTCAAAAATTCCATATATTTATGAATTCGGTTATTAGTTATTAATTTAAAATAGATATGTATCAAAATGAAAGTCGTTATTTTTATAGAATTAGTTTTGGAAGAATTATACATAGAAATATATCAAGAAAAATGGTTATTGTTTGGTAATATTTATTGATTTTATAATAAAGAGTAAATTAGCATGGCTATCATATCAAATATTGTGCATGTTTAGGGCCAGTGGAGTTTAATGAGGATTTAATAGTTATTTTGGGCCAGGCTTTCTCATATTTAAAGGGCAATTCGAATGTTGGCCCTGGTGCTACTTTCATATCTTACACTATCTTTTTTTTTTTAAATGTCTTTTTATTTTTTTCTTATCTTGTTTTTATTTAATTTCAAAACTATATATATATATATATATATATATTTATCAAATGCTCGCCTATTCTACTAACTCTGACATTCTCCTGAAAAAATATTATTTATATTGCATTTAATAATTGTAATTCGTTTCATGATTGTATCTTAATAGAGAGAGATTATGTTTTATCATTATTTTTTTATAAATTCAAATAATTATAAATAGTTTTTGTTGGATGCAGGTAAAACAATTGAAATGTGATGTCGATGCTAGAGATGTTGTATGATTCAAAAAATATTTGAGTTGCACCATTACCACTAGCTATATATAACTTTAACAAAAACGTCAAACACTCGTTCCTACAATTGGTATCAAACCCAATATCATGAGTTCGATTTTGCTTCATTGCAAGGAATACAATTATGGAGAAAGAGATTGTTGGGTGAAATAAGTAGAGTAATCGAAATGTGATGTTTGAAGTTTGACGGATCTCTGATTTTGCAAAACCTGAAACATTGTCGTCCCTCTACCCAACACAACTTGTTTTCATGAAATTTACGAACACTAATTTGATAAGGCTCTCACAAGTTCTGAGTTCTGACCAATTTTCCTTTCTATCATTTTCTCGAGTTCACAGTAGAAATAAATCAGTAGATAGGTTAACTAATTTTTCAATCAACACTGGAATGAAAATCTGCCAATCCCCGTTTAATAAAATTATTACACAACCAAAAATAGCAATTTCCAAAGAAAAATTGAGGTAGGGTTTTATAAAGAGAAAATAAATTTTTTGTCCACAAATTTGTTTAATTTTGGTTTTAGTTCTTTAAGTTTTCAAATTTTTATAAAGAATAAAAAATTATTATTTTTCACGTATTTACACGAGACCTGAAAAATTATTATTTTTCACGTATTTACACGAGACCTCACTCAATTAATCAGAGACAAAAATTTGTGTGAGACGATCTCACGGGTCGTATTTTGTGAGACGGATATCTTATTTGGGTTATCCATGAAAAAGTATTATTTTTTATACTAAAGGGGGTATATTCAATCTTGAAATTTTAATTACTTTTATTGACTTTTGTATAGTTTAAAAGTCTAGAGGTATTGAACATAGACTTTAATAAACTCTATAAAAGTTTAGTGGTATTCAAATTAGATTTTTATAGAGTCTTAAAAAGTTTAGAGTTATTCAAACTAGACTTTTTAAAAATCCATAAAAATCTATAGGTATCCAATATTTCCATAAGTTTACAATGATTCTAATTTAATTCTTTAAGCACAAACCTTAAAACTCTATGTACAACTTTAAAAACTCAAAAATTGCCTTCTACTCACCCTAGAGATTTTGGTAGACTTTTAATCAAACAAAATATCATTCTCAGAGCACCCACAATGGAGTGTTAAATGGGTGTTATAACACCCATTTAACACCTATAACGCCCACTCACAGGTGAGAGAGTGAGAACGCCCCTCTGTCAGTTTATTTTTTAAAAAAAAATTCGACAATTAGCGACATTTTTCCACAAACCGTCGCTGACGCTCGGGCTCCACATGTTTTGAATTATTTTAATTTTGCTTTTAAATTTTTGACTTTCCCTTCAACGGTTATGAATTATTATTTCATATGTTACTTTTAATTTCATCAAAGTGTGGTTTAATTTTAAGTTATTGTTTCATTTCAATTTCATAATTATTTCTTTCGAACACCTACTTTATTTAATAAATATATTTTTAAAAAAATTAATATTATATTTTAAAACTAATAAAATTATTTTATTAAAAATAAGATGGTTTTAAAAATTAGAATAATGATTTAAATAATGTAAAATATATTTAAAACGTATTTATTTAATATGAAAAAAATTTAAGATGATTGAGTGGACTGTGAGACCCATAAATAATGAGTTTGAATGTTAAAAGGAAAGTGTGTAAAAGAGATATGTTGTTATTATGAGTATGTGGCAGTGGACCCCAGGCTTTTTGATGAGTTGGTGGTTGTTATAACACACACACATTGTGGATGCTCTCACTCATATATCTCTCTTCCTCATTCAAAAACGACATTTTTCTCCTCTCTAAGACAAGTCGAGGGTTCCTCGAATTTCAGAGATATGATTTCTTTCTTGAATCATTATTGATTTGATTACAAAAACATATTATGATTTCTATGTATCTCTTTCTGTGTTCCGTTCGTTTGTTTATTTCTGTCTGTTTATGTGCGTGCTCTAAATTTTTGCGTATAATGTGATATGGAGAAGTATGTACATCAGACTTTCAGTTTCTTAAAAAAATAATCTGTTTCGATTTCTGTATTTTCTCAAACCAATGATTCAACAATTAAAAAATCGATTACTTAAATTTGGATAATAATTTTTAAATAAATTATAATATTTATGTTTGAGTTATTTTTTGCTCGTCTAATTTTGTATTTGAACTTTTATTTTATGATGTTTTTGCCATAAGAATACGAGTAGTGTAGTGAAGGGATATTCGGAGAAAAGTAATTGGTATATGCTTCAGAGATCAATTGTTATGTATGGATGCTAACACCTAAATAATTTTTTTGAAATAAAAAACTCTTAAATCATCAACACGGACATATGTTATAACTATTAGTAATCTGCACACTTTATGTGCTTATTAATTAGTATTAAATCTTGATATTTTGTGTAAAAATTATAGATTATATTAAATTAAAATTATTTGGAATGGATTTTATAAAATATTTTAAATTTATATCAATTAGAAATTTGTAATGAAGATGGTTTGTTGCACAACTGACTGGTTGGAGAGGAGAAACATTGAAGACGCGTTACATAATTTTCCAAGAGCACATGATAGGGAGATGCCCATGATTCAAACATATTGTTCGTTATCATCTCCAAGAATTCACTGGCCAAGGTCGTCACCCTGAAGAGGCAAAAGAGTTGTTCAATCTTCGTCATTCTTGTTTGAGAAACGTAATTGAGAGGATATTTGGTATATTTAAATTGCAGTTCAAAACATTCAAAAATGCTCATCCATTTCCATATACAGCACATGCGGAGCTTGTAATGGCTTGTGCCAGATTGCATAATTTTCTTCGAAAGAAGAGTCGATATGATGAATTTCTAGTTGAACCACATAATGAAGTTCCGCAACTTTCATCAGAACAAGTTTACGAAGATAACAACTTTGATAAAATATTTGACACTCGAGAACAACAATGAGCAAATGCAAATGCATGGAGGGATGCTATAGCAAATCGAATGTGGAGTGACATTGATCATATTGATAATAACGAACATTAGATTTTTTCATAAAGACTACTTAAAATTTATCAAATATGTTTTGATTAGTTATATNTTGCAAAAAGTCTGCAAAAGTACATGAAATTCTGTTTACAAATCTGTGAGATTCTATAAAAGTCGATAAAAATCTACCAAATCATTTAAAAAAAGTCAGTGAAAGTCATTAAATCTCATCGTTGAATACACCCCACTAAAAGTATACTTTTTACTGTGAATATCGGTAGAGTTGACCCGTCTCACAGAAAAAACTCGTGAGACATCTCACAAGAGATCTACTATTAATTAGAACTATTTCATCTTCAACCAAAAAAATAATTCAAATATCTTTTGGGTCGTGTTATATCTCTTCACCGACCAACAATCCCTCGTGATCTTCCAGATTTCACGCACCCCATCCCTCAAACAAAAATTTCTAGAATTATCAGTCTACGAACATTAAAAATAAGATCATTATCTTCATTAAAATTTCGAATCAAAACTTTGACACATGTCAACAAAAACAATAAAATATACACATTCATGAATAAACAAATTAAATAAATTGTCATTCAAGAATCTAATGCCCGAAATGTAGAAAAATCGTTCGATTTCATCGTACTTTTTTTAGTAACCCCCTCTCCTATTCTGCAATTACGTCTCTTCGGTTCATATGAACCCAAGAAAATAAAAAAAAGGTTTGAGGACTTCTGCTTTGGTAAAAATACTGTTACTATTACAGGAAATGATTACCTCTCCGGGGTGGGAGAATTTCGATAATGTTACAATTTACAGAAACTTTGAGCATGCATTATTTCTTGAAATTTTTGGGTCTGATTTTGTACCTTTTGCTTTAGATTTAATATACCCTTTTTGCATCACAAAATTTTATTATTTCATTTCATTTTATTTTTAGGAAGAGATATAAATATATATTTTCACATATTATAATTGTATAAATTTATTAACAGACTGTTTAATTTTTAATCTTTAGGCCCGAAGAGTTACTGGTATCCAGGAAGATGAAAAGCATCTAGTGCATCAAAATGAAGGTTTGGTTTTCATACTCCAGGTAATTTCAGTAACTATCTTTAAAGGGAAACACATTTGAATTAATTAGTCACTGATATAATGAAGTATTTATGCAGTTTAAAATTTTTTTTTTATAGTCTTGCAAACTTTCAACACTGACGATCGATCGAGAAGTTCATGAATATCATACCAGTGGAGAAAACAGTTAATTTATACCTCTTTTTTTCTGTTTTCATCATCTAACTTGTCAAAGTTGACGTTTGTTTTCGTTATCGACAGCTTATAAGCTGTAAAAGATGATAACAAAATGTAAGATAGTAACATGATTAGCTAGTATGTTATTTTGTTTTATAACATTATAATCTTTAAAATTGATGATTTCCCCTGCCCTTTACAAGGTCTTTTATGATATAACTTATTCTGAAAGTTTTGAAAAATATACCAAACGCTTGGAAGTCTTAAAAGCTTTGGGCATATTGTATGCTTGAAGTGGTTTATTAACTTACCTAACTTTCTGTAATCTATCACTTCTTTGGGAGGCAACAGAAAAGGTACTAAAATTCGACACCCTCAACAAATTGCATGTTCCTGTTTGTTTGTATGTTTTAAGGTACAAATCTCATAATTCTTTTGTCAAAATATTTAAGCAATTCTTGGACATAGTCCCTCATCGTTATGAGAACAAGGAACTAAAACAGAGAAGAGATAAAAACATGTACCTACAGTATATATCTTGTTTCAATATCCGAATATATATACCACTAATGTTTTTTTTAGGGGAAAATAGTTATTTAATCCACTAATTTGTTCAATTTTTTGTTTTGGTATACTAAGTTTTCAAATTTTGGTTTTAGTACACTAACTTTTAATTTTAAGTTATTTTGATTTAATTGCTGACGTGACACCGAAAAATACTAACGTGACACAAAAAATGATGGTTTTTCAAACTGTTACATCAGCTATGGAACCAAAATAACATAAAATTAAAAATTAATGTAGTAAACCAAACTTTGAAAAGTTAACGGACCAAACCCAAAAATGGACAAATTAATAGACCAAAAAAATCATTTTCCATTTTTGAGCTAGCCGGAGGATGTTAAGAATCTGTAGTTTGGAGCAATATACAAGGTTTTGAAACATGATAAAGAATCTTCAATGACGTTGGTAGGACTGGTATTCAGAGTGATTTGTGTAGAATGTTAACACTGACAACGGATATCGTCAAGAATCACAACGAGCAACCCTAAATAACAGCACAAAATCAAAACTATGTAACGTGCCAAATTTTTTGGTAAGAAGCTCTTCTTTATATACACACACACACACACACACACACACACACACACACACTTCAGATAGATTTGTAGGACGGAAGAAATTTGTGGGCGTGTCTCGGTTTTTTTAAGATCATCGAGAATATATATAATAAAGTTTAGGAGATATTAAACCAAGATTTTTATTTAGTTGAACTTCTTGAACATGTATGTATACATAGAAGTAAAGCAGTGATTTACAATATCGAAGTTATTTTCACCCTTTTATTCCAAAAATTATAGTGGGATTGAATAAATAAAAATGTGTATTATGTGTTAGCGATTTACAATATTAAAAGTTCTTCCTAGAAGGGATTATAATTAATTTTCGAAATGATTATGGTTAAGACTCTGAATCCACATGCTTAACGATAATCATTTCGAAAATTTTGATGTTTTCAAGTCATATCGTCTGCTTTTATTTCTTAAAATAACAACAAAATTGACATTTATTAAATCTCAAAAACGGCATCTCACCTGCACAAAATTGAGAAATGCAGTGACAAAGACAACTGAAAGAGTTTCATGAGTTTGGGCATTGATTGTCATGTCTCAGCCATATCCACGTATGGGTGTATGCATTAACATTGAATGATGCATGCACCATTTATGACATTTGAAATAAGACGAGATTAGTGACCAATAAAAGACAGTAGATTATACATATATGTATCTGGGAATATCAATCCAAAACAAAATATTTTACATTTCCATGGTAAAGATTCAAGATTAATCGCTGAAATTTATGCGGTAGATCTCACATTCACTTGTAGCACGGGCAAACTACACAATTCCGACCATAATCAGCACAGATGCCAAAAGATTCTTATATGTTTGAAGATCTGTATACAAACAAATTGACGTGAGAAATCACTTATATATATATATCCCATTATCTATACCCAATTGACCATTTAGAAGATAGATTTACCTATAGATGAACTTGTGTTGATCCAAATTGTCACAAAAGTTGGATTGTGAGGTTAAGCTGCTAACATCCCAATTCTCATTGACATTAGGAGATGGGAGACCGCAATGGAACCCGAAAAACGAAGAGTGGTGCCTCAGCATCCTTTTAATGACATTGGATTCTTGAATTAGGTCTTCATGAGTTGCTGCTACTGTAGCAGCAGTTGCTTCATTAGTTATGGGACATTGAATATTAGATGCAGATGGTCTGCAAACTTCAAACAAATTGTTTCTCTGAATTGGGACTGAAGGATTTAAATTAGAACCCATGTTTCTTGATTCATTTAGCTTCTTGATGCACATTTTCTCCTTGGTTCTTTCCCTAGCCCTTGCTCTTGCCTTAGCCCTTGATTCTTTAACTAGAGTTGATGCACTCTGTGTTGGATCTTTAGCTCCTTTACATTTGTTAGAATTCATGGATACCGATTTTCTCTTCGAATCCGCACCTAATAAACAACTCCCATTTTCAAAAGCTTCGCCATTTAACACTACTTCGCATTCGGAAGGGGAAGAAGTGCTCCTAGCACTGGAACTTTTCTTTGTGTGAACCAGATCTTTAATGGCTACTTTCGATTTCGTTAACAACCACTCAAGTGTTTTACTTGGCTTGTCAAAACCTAGCATCTCTTGAAGATCAAAGAACTTTCGTGCTATGCCAATGGACAGCCTTACTCTGCGATCCCTCGGCCCCTGAGATGTCACGATTTTGCTGTGCCTATCTTTTTTCAATATTTGATTTCTTGAAAATGTGTTGGCCAGGGCAGAAGGATCTTCATTACTCCCACCAACATCCTGATTATACAAGGTTGAAACGTCAAGAAATGACGCATTTTCTGCTAAATAATGGTCGGAAAGCATGCCTTGGTGGTGGTGGTGGTGAAGCAAGATTTCAGCTCCATTAATGAGGTCTACAGCAGAAGTAGACCCACGAGATTGAAGAGACTGTGAAACTTGAGGAGGATGAAGGTATGAACTCTTGCTAAGCATTATTTTCTTGTGGTGGGAGGTTGGAGGGTGGGTCAAAGATTCAAATGGTAAACCCTATTCAATTTCTGACACGAAGCTGTATCTGCTGAATCAAAAAAACTGTAGAACAAAAACCCTTATAGTTCTCGAAAAAGAAGCAAATGTTTTTTTTACTGTCGACCTTTTATCTTGGATTGAGAAGGGTTCTTTGAGAGGACCACCCCTCTTAAAATGATGTTATTTATTGATTGAAGATATCAAAACGTTTGTCTTCGCTTTAATTATTTGCAATCTGGAAAACGACTTTGCCTGAGAAAGAATCGAGGCTAGCAAGTAGGTAAAAAATGGAGGATGAATATATGATGAAAACGGAGGAGCTTAGGTTTTCAGGGAATAAAAAGTGCTAGCTCCTCTTTTCTTTAAACTTCGAATAAGAATACGTACTAAGATGCACTAAATACGGTATTAATTGTGATAAAAAAAAAGACCACTTTAAACTCATCTTCTTCACTCATAGCAGTACAATGTTATTTGGCGATTCAAATGTAATCTACAGTCCTGCTACTACAGTTCCTCCACTTCAGCAACAAATCTCCAAAAACCATGATTTGTATTTAGTTAAACCATCCAAAAGGAAAGAAAAGCAAATTTCCAGATTTTGACATAAAGTTCCTTCAACCATCATAAAACCTAACATTTTAGACATACAAATAGATAGATATAGTATACAAACACTATTCATGAACTGGGCCTTGGAAAATTTAATCATATTATCGTGATTTGCACTTGGTTTTTGGTGTGTGTGACTTTAAATCCAAAGCTTAGGTTTTCAAAGGGCCGTGAGTTTTTTGTAGGTGTGACCTTTGCATGAATGGTGTAAAAAACTGTGATTAGAGCAGGTTTAAGGCCCTAAATACGTACGTACCTTTGCCTACAACACTACGCAATGGACAAATCTAACTTCAATTCTTGCTTTTTAAGGGGGGGCCCCAGGAGCATCGTGTCATGTCCACCATCCATCTCTCCATTTCTGGTATGACAGTGAGCAACTCACCATTTTCTTCTGTTCGGTCCACAGCTTTTTCCCTTCTCTGTAATTGTTAAAAAAATTGTTCGAAAATCCTTTTTTTATTTTGTTTTTCGGTTTGAAAAAGGCACAGTAAATTTTTCTTCAAGAGTCTTTCTTGGGCTTTTTTTTCCTGCCATTTTCCTATGTGAATCAAGGTGGAGGAACGACTGGGGTTTTTCCAAGAATTTGGAACCCTAATACTTGAATGGTCGTCTTCTTGCTGCATTTTTACTCTCTTTTTCGTTTTATCTATAAATTTTCAACTGTGTTTTAAGGGTTTGTTTCTGGCTTTCTTCTTGAGTTTGTTTTCTTAAAGAAGACATGAACGGAAGCTTCAGCTTAACAGAAAAGATAGCATTTGCAATCGGAGAAGAAGGCACGCTGGTTGGTCATGGTAAGCCTAGCCTATATATATTGAATTTATGTTTATATTTCTGAAAATTTTTACTCTTGGTAGCTTAGCTATGCTCTTATTATTATTGCTGCTATAATTATTTTTATTGTTTGAAGATTTTATGTCATATATAATTTACTGAGAATAATTCTTGAATTTTATTTGCGTTTTTTGTGTAGTTTAATTTTCCTCGAATTATTTTTCCTTAAAATGTGAACAAAATTTTTTAACCTTTTTTTCAAAGAAAGAGCTTCTTGATTTACTTGGTGGCTTGCGATTCTTCAATTATAATGGTGATTTTTTTCATTAGGCTATGTTCTAATTAATTTGAGAACATTATTTTTCATGAATTTTTTTACACGATCTTAATCATATTTATGCTCTTAGTCTTACCTTTTTAAAATTGTTCCAGCAATTTAATGCGATTAGAGGCACTTGTGAATTGATCGTCTTTTATTTTTTTGAATGTATTATTTAAAGGCATTGCAATTATTTGAATATTTTTTGATTTGATGGATTTGAAAAATGGATTTAATGATTGAGAGCATAGTACATTGTTACAGTTAATTTTTGGTACAATTGAAATGACTCGGTTTATTATCATAATAGAGTTTTTTTTTCCAACATTACCAGTTTGGAAAAATAATAAATTAGTCCGATAAATTTACATATTTTGGTTTTTGTTACTACAAATGGTCAAAGTTGGAATATAGGGTAAAGTCTGTTTTATTTATTTTAGGGTAAAATTGGATGTTATAATAGACATCGTTGATGTGCCACTATATAATTATGACATGTTTAATTGCATGTCAGCACTCCAATCAAAAAATACTAAATAAAAAGTAAAATTTCTCCTCGAACACCCCACTTTTGAAAACTTATAAGAGGACAAAGACTCAAACGCGACAACTTAAACTACTAAATCGACTATTTTCCTTTACATATTATATACATATGATTATGAAAGTGGAATATTACATCCATAAAGATGAAAACATATCACAACATCAAATTTAAGCGCTGACAATCAATATATATATATACTTCGTAATCCCCATTTACTTTGAACTAATCTTAGCCCCGTTTCTTATCCACTATTTTTTTTTTGTATTTTATCATATTTTCACCTCCCCTCTCACCTTTTTTTCTNATGGTTGCCACGCCACTCTTTTATCCTTTTAATTTGAGTAATGAGCTGAGATGAGACAGTGGATATAGATTACGGTGCAACCAAGCCCTCAACTTTTGATTTGACTCGCGGCCAAAATTTGAAACTCGATTTAATTTAATTACTAACTACAAAATTATATTTTATAATAATAATAAAATAATATATAATACAAATTACTAATTTTTTGTAATTAATAGAAGGAATGTGAAAAGATAAACAGTTATGTACGTTCTAAGTTTTAACGTTTTCTTCGATGATAATTACGATAGAGTTCGAGTTTATAAAATTTTATTATGATACGAATAATGAAATTAATGTGAATTAAACATTTTAAAAAAACATCAATTCCTTTAATATATACCATCATTAACGTGAAATTTCCTGGTTGACATTTTAATTATTTGTTCAGGACCGAGATCTTATATTTTACCAAAAATTATAGATAATATAATAACTATGCAACTCAAATAATTTGAATCTAAATATAAACTCAAATATTACGTTTTGATGTATATACAAAATAATTCTCCCAAAAAAAAAAACTACTACTAATGCAAACAATTTTTATCGATGCTAACTGAAAAACCTAAAATTTACAAAGTTCATATTCGACAAGCGTGGGATAGATAGCTAACTAAAAGGTAGGTCAAAACTCTTCCCGACAAACATGTGCAACTCATTCAATCAATTACACCAAAAAAAATGTGCATAAAAAATTCAATGAAATATCTTTTGACTCATATGATATTTACTAATTCTTGACTAATTACGCAAGGATTGTAACATTCAACATGATGATAACTTTGAAAAATATAGAGAGACTGAGCAATAATTTTTTTGTCATGTAACTCGTTTCATTTTGAGTTTTGGTGAACTAAATGTTTATAGTTTGGTTTTGGTGCAGTAGCTTTGATTTTGTTAGATTTTTAGTCCTATTCACCTGGGACGGTTACCTGACACCGAAAAATGTGGATTTGACATCGGAAATTCCTAACGTGGTGTCAGAAAATATTGACATGTCTGACGCGCCAAGTCAACAATTATGAAAAATAACTGAAAATAAAAAATTAATGCAACGAGAGCAAATTCTGACGAGTTAATGGACTAAAATCTAAACTAAGACAAGTTATTTAACAAAAAATTATTTTCCTAATTATATGTGTATATTTATAATGGATTTTCTAAAAAATAAAATTATATAAATACACAATTATTCGAGTGATTAGGTATCGGAACAAAATCAAGGAAATTAATTACAATAGATTATAAATGTTAGCAATTTTACTAATTCGTCTCACTATACTAATTGTTGATTTTGTACTCGTGCATGTATAGCCCGCAAATCTAATGAAGAACAATATTGCAAACCAATAAACAAGTTATATATATAATTAATCATATGGTTAGAAATCAATATTATGGAGAAAAAGAAATCATCGTGTATTGTTTGAAAAATAATATACGTTTTCCACTTACTCACGATCGGAATTCCTTGATTCTCTGATCACAATTCCATAATAAATTGGAAATGATTGAAATCGAAATTGAGGTATAAATGAAAGACTCAATTTGAACTCAACCTTTTAGGTAAAATCTTTTCATCTTCTCCATGATCTCTACTCAAATTGTGTGTGTAAAATACACGATATATATCCTCGTTTGAAATCATTCAAGCTTCATCAAAATTCCCTCTTAAATTCTTCGTATTTGCTTCCGTTCGAGTGACAACGATCGAGAAGGGTTAGTTTTACTTCGTTGAACAGTGGTTTGTGCTTCATTATTACATCCAGGGAAAAATGGACGTCCATATAAGTATCAAATCACTCATGTGAAATGACCATTTTATTTCAAGAAAATTTTGTTAGCATCACTTCTTGGTTGTCTTCACTGGAAACTGTCTATGTTGAATTGGACTCTTCGATTGTGTGCGCGCCAAAGATAGGGTTTGGTGGTAGTCATATTGTAAAGGGTAGTTTTGGATTAGACAAAAATGTTTGAGGAATGAGTGTCTAGAAAAAATTTCATTTATTTATCAAAATATCATAATTAATTTTCAAGAAATAAAATTAGCACGAGACTGACTTCTGGATTTGAATTAAACTTAGTAAAAATTTAAGAAAATTTGGGTTAAGAAATACAAAAAAGAAATTGATCTTTTTAAGCGTACAATGTATAATCACTTTTTTCCAGAGATTGCAAACACTCCGCTAATAGTTTGGACCAAGGATGCAAATGAATTGAATTGAGTCGAATATTAAGATAATTTTAAGTTTAGAATTCAAGCTCCAAATTAATATTTTTGAATGATAATCAAATATTATTTGTACGATCAGACGTTTCTAACTTTATCAAAATCTATAGTTAAACGTATTGGTCGAACTTAAATTTGTGTGTGTGTATCCGTGAATTTGTTTCTCTATAACAACTCATTAAAAGTTTGTGATGAAATATGTTCGGCCATGTTGATCGAGGTTATTTTTTTACAAGATTATGTAAAAAATAATATGATTTATTGTAAAAGTATCATGACTTGTACCTAAATCATATTTTGGGTCAAATTTTTTACTTTTAGATCATATTTTGGATGAATTATTTAATGAATTTAATTTATTAAATTCATAGACATTGTGGTATTGTTGTATATTTGTTCGATTTTGGTGAACTCCACTACTTTATTTGAAAAATGAAGTTAAATGTAATTCAAATACTTCAAAAAATTATTAAATTAGTGCGGTAATAATTAACAATTATTTCGTTAAATTAAATTATGTTGAATTAAAATGTTGTCTATTACTTCTACTGTACAAATAAATGATGAAGTAATAAACAAATAAACTTCGATAAATCCAAATTGTGGCGAAGTAAAAGAGTTATTTTACTTCGTCAATCAATATAACTTGCACAAGTTATATTTGATAATTTGTTTGGTTAATAACAAAACATATGAAGTAAAAGACATTATTTTACTTCGCAACTGGTCCAATTTTAATCTGGTTTTGCCTTCTTGAACCGGTCAAAGACTTCATTTTTAATGACCTGAGACTTCGGTTATAATGCGAGTAAAAACATACTACTTAATGTGTGTCTATTTCGGTAATTATCTGCCTATTACTCCATGAAATATCTGAAGTAAAAAATTGATTTTCTACTAGTGTAGGGTGACTCCATGCATAAATAGTCGCATAAAGAACACATTTATTGTGGCAAAACACAACATAATAGGTTGTCTTTTGATATTTTGATTATTTATGTTGTCATATTTCAGTTTTAGTCTATTATATTTGAAATTTTTACAATTAAGTGTCTTTTTTTTTACGCGATCCTAATATATGATATGCCACTTTAGCACTAATGATGAAAAATATCTAAAATTGTCAAATATTTAAATGTATCATATTAAAACTTAAATTTGAAATGATTAAATGGTATATTAATCATAGTTTTCAAAACGTAACGGATCGAAACCCTAATTAAACCTGAGAACAATCGAACTGGCACTACAAGAAATTCTGCATACAACAACGCACATACGACAACGGTTTTTCACAAAAACCGTTGTCGTATGTTTTTTAACAACGGTTTTATCGAAAACCGTTGTCTTTTGGAGGGCAAGGACAACGGTTTTTAAAAACCGTTGTCTTTTTGGGGTCAAAGACAACGGTTTTTGTGATCAATGACAACGGTTTTATAGAACCGTTGTTTTTGAGCGTTTTTTTAGGGTCAACGACAACGGTTTTATGAACCGTTGTCTATTAACGTGTTTTTTTGGACAATTGACAACGGTTTGAAGAAACCGCTGTTGATTAGCGTGGTTTTTTGACAAACAACAACTGTTTTAAAAAAACCCGCCGCATCTTTAAATTTAGCGACGATTCAATAAAACTCGTCGCTAAAATTAGCGACATTGTTTTGAAATTAAACCGTCGCTAATTTTAGCGACGTTTAAATCCAAACTGTTTCCAAATAAAAATATGCGACGGTTTATCATTGGCGGCGATTTAACCAAAACTCATCGCAAACTGTCTATAAATATCTCCATTTTCGATCCATTTTCCTCCACAACACTTCACAACACTTAAAATTTTTCTCTTTTACACCATTTTATCACTTCACACAACACTTAAAATTTTTCTCACCACTTCATAACACTTAAAATTTTTCTCTCTTACACAATTTTATCACTTCACACAACACTTAAAATTTTTCTCTTTTACACGATTTTACTACTTCACAACACTTAAAATTTTTTATTTTACACGATTTTAGTTTGGATTATTAGTTTCTTTTAGATTTATTAAATTATTAAAAGTATTTTTTTTATTTTTCGAAACAAATTAGCGACAGAAATCTTGACCACTGACCGTCGCTAAAATTAGCGACGGACTTGATTGCTACCCGTCGCTAATTTTAAATTAGCGACGGTTGACCAAACCGTCGCTAATTTGAACTAGCGACGGTTTTATTCATACCCGTCGCTATTTTTATTTGCGACGGTTTTTAAAAACCATCGCAAATTTGATCTACCACAATGGATAAAAACCGTTGTCGTTGAACGGACTTTCAACAACACCCTCTGTTACAACAGTTTTATAATAGCTTACGACAACGGATCGTTTGCCGTTTTTGTAGTAGTATGGATATCACTTTGGTCCGACTCTTTTAATTAACCGGATTGTCGTTGACCCATAAAATTCCCAAAAAATCGGTCGTTAAAACCAGTGACCAAATTACTAAAAATTTATTGGATTATATCTTATCGTATAAAAAATTTACTTAAATATGAATAGATTTAACGATATTTTAATCATCATCGTATTATTAAGGTTGATCGGTCTTGATTAACTAAATTTAGTGTCATTGTGTAAATTTTAATAGATATATATTTAGAGTTGGATTTTTGATGTAATGAAAATACCATTTAAGATGTATATTAAGCGTTCATCGAAATTATCACACTCAAATAATAATAACTATCTATTATTAACATAATAAGATTTTTTTTAAAAAAAAACACTCAAATAATCAAAATCTATTATTATATGGATATAATAAGAACTGAGAAATATAAATCGATGCTATAAAATTACTGTATGCATGTCAATTTTTATTTTTTTTTATCATGTGAGTATAGACCGCTGCTATCTTTCGATGGAAAATGTGTAAATCCCTGAGCTAATATAGTCGTTTGAAAAACACGTTAATCTAGTAAACCATACTGTGCAAACTCTGTATGACATGCACGTTCGAGAAAATGTTGACATGATGAATCAAACTCATAATCATTAGTCAATCAGTCATATTTCTCCACCAACTCGAACACCTCTCGACAACTTCAAATTTATGTAATGAACATGTGAGCTGATATTATAATAAATTATCAAATAATATGACTGCTTGTGCATACCGAATACATTGAGAAAAAAATTTGATTTCCGAACAGTTTTCGAAATTGCTTGGAAAGTTAACGCAGTTTAGGTGATAATTTACAGTTCCAATGAAAATGAGACAAAAACAAATAGGTTTTGGATTCCGCTCATCAATCAAACACAAAACCTTAACACGTGTACACTTCTCATTATAAGTTTAGGGCCCCTCTACACCGACACTCTCACTCCACAGGGGCTAAATTGAAAAGGTCGTATCCAGGGTCGAATTGCAAATGCTACCTTCTGGTTCAAAGTTGGGTGGTACCATGTCTTAATTAGTATATATATATATTGAAGAATATTAAGTTTATACCTTAAAAAAATCATACCATAATGATGAAATAATATTCATTTAGTAGGTCTGATGTGTCCATACCCGATCAGTTTCTAATGGTTCCATTTTAAAGTGGGTCTCATGTGAGACCGTCTCACGGATCCTAATCTGTGACACGGGTCAACCCTACCTATATTCACAACAAAACGTAATACTCTTAGCATAAAAAGATCTAACAAGAAAAATGATTTATATCAATTCAAAAATCTAAATATCAGCTAGATTTGAAATTATATATATATACAGTTTTGATATGTTTCACATCTATGTGGGCATCGATCGATGAGGTGTCATTCACTCATTGGATGCGTAATTTTTCTATATTTCATCACATCCAATAGGTGANAGTAAATTGTCACGTGTATTTGTTACTGATAGATCAATTCATGGCCGAATTGTTGGCAGTCCATGAAATCTTTCACTATCCCCCCATAGCATCTTTACAGTTAGACAAACGCATTTTCACAAGGGTTAGGCACCACTTTTGCTAATTATAGGGTGGGACACTGTTCTATTTTGATCCTATCATGATATGATTCATGAGTCACCAATTTAAATATAGGGCTAATACTTTTTTTGGTCTAGAAATTTACCATTTTGGGTTTCAATACACTAACTTTTCAATTTTGGTCTCGAATGTCACGCCCCGAGACCGGGGTTAGTCGACACCGGCGTTGTTTCAAAATCACACAATTTGTAAACAACAAGCCTCGTAGTAATCAAAATAACCAGTCTATTTCATAATTAAGTAATCGTCTTTACAATGCGATTAAAACGAAATGCGGAAGCGAAATACATGATGATAAAATTAACAGACGGATTAAATTCGACTGGTCTCGAATTGGATTCGCTTCATCACCATCCCCAAAAGTAATCTTGCTCTTCATTCTCAGTTTGTTCCTCGTTCTTATCTGGGTGGGAATGTAAGGGGTGAGTATTTTGGGAAATACTCAGTAAATGGGGGCCGATCGTGCATAACAAATATCGAGGATATACATACGAATAAATTATCGTAATTTCAATATTAAGCATGTTGAATCAAATACTAACAAAATACGAATATAGCACTGAAAATCATCTCATTTTCTATGGTTTTACTGATCAGTCCCCTATATGTTACTCCTCTAAGGGGCGAGGCCAAAGGAACGGTTATTATAACCCACCGCATCAGGGCCTAAACAGAAAATATCAAAGTTCGGAATTTCCTTTACCATTTCTAAATCGAATCATTACAGTGCATTTCAAATAATTCAACATGCTTTCAAATATTATAACTGATATCGAACAACGAATAATTCAGGGGATTTCATAACAAATGGAAACGAATATATCATGCCGATCGAATTTTCAAAGTCATATTTAATTTATTTTCGAAATATATCATGCTCACTTAAAAAGAAAATAAGTGAGCCAATTCCTTTATATAATAATTTATATATGCAAAAGTCCATTTTAAAAATAATCAAATAAGTGGACTATATTTATTAAAAGAGTATAAATATCAAGGGCCACTTAAATAAATATAAGTGTGCAATTTTATTTAATAATATCAAAAACAAAAGGAAACAAAGGAGAAAACCCACTTACTATTTTCGTTGGGATTGAAATGCTAAAAGGTGCGCCACAATAATTCCGCTCGAACAAGGTTGCGGCAAAGCTTGAACTATGCTGCTGTAACGCTTCGATCTTGACCGAAATAGGCTGCTATAACCTTCGAAAGTGGACAGAATTTTGGTTTGGAGAAAAGGCAGCAATTGTTTCGAACCGTTGCGGAATTCTCGGGATTTTGGATAGCTTGTTTGATCAAGCTTTTCGGCTATTTCTGGACCAACTTCGGGCAGCAACTGAGTTCGAAAGAATGAGCAGGAACTCGGTTGATGCAGGGGAATTAACAATGATAGCAACTGGACTTCGAAACGCCACGACAATGCTTCGACTTTGGCCAGGAAATTGGATCAAAAATCTGTTTTCCAGCAGCTATACTTCCGAAAATTCTGCAGCAACGGGGAAGGAGTTTGCAATGTGTGAGGTGGGTTTACTACCTTCGGTTCTCCTTATATAAAGGCTTGAATGTTCAGCTCCAAAGGTAAGCTTTTGTCACTCCATTAATTTTGCTAATTACTTAGTCAAAGGGGTGATTACACTCTTCTCTCCCAAGTTGAATGTGGCCTCTTCTCTGTTCGAGTTACACGTCCGAGACTTACGCTGCAATGGAGTGATTTTTGGTTTTTCCTTAAGTTGCGAGGTAATCGGTTGAATGAATCTCGTCCCAGATTTGTGCCCTTCATTTCTTCCTTCCAAATTGTTGCACGGTCTTCACATTNTTTGGGTTGCAAAGATTTCCCCCAAGACTGGTGTCTCCCATATTGCACAGTCTTCACATCGACACATTATTTTTTTGTATTTGAGTATTTTGTTTCATTTTCTCTGGGAGTGGCCAATTTTTATATGAGATGTCAATTAATACCCGAGTCTAGTAATTTTTTTGGCGAAAATTGATCACTCTAAAAGAAAATGGATCAAATAGCCAAATTTGAAAATTAATGTAGTGAAACTAAAAATTGAAAACTTAGTTGACTGAACTCCAAAATTAATTATAAAGGTATTTGGACCCAAAAAAAATATTAATCCTTAAATATGTATTCAATTGGGAATTTAAAATTATGAAGAAATTATATTCTTAGTCCTATATGTTTACTTCTTTGCATATTTCGTCTTTTCTAATATCAAATATTCAAATTTCAGTATTTATTTTGTATTTTTTTATTTTTGACAATTTTTTATTCATTTTTCAACGATAGTGCTGACGTGAGGCTACACGCGTAGGTGTTATTGATGCCACGTCGGCGATACATCAGAAAAAGTATTAAAATTTCCAAAAAAGCAATTTTCCCAAATATTATTACAAATTATCAGTTTTAAAGTAATTTGTTTTATTTAATATATCATATATTTCGATTTCGCTGAGACCCGTATAAAATAAATTTATGACCTAAAGTATTAGTACTGCTATACACATGTGAAGCATGTTTTGTATGGATCTTTAATTTAATAATAATCTACTTTTTAAATATATAGACAATACAAATATTATGGATATACCAAAATGAATAATACAATAAGATAATCAAAAGGGGATTGATTAAGTTTAAAAAAATAAGAAAAAGAAAAGTGGTAGAGGCCATAGTCGTTTTGTATTAAATCTTGGTAAGGATAGATAAATATGTTTAATTAATGAGTATGTCTTTTGTGAGACGGTCTCACGAATCTTTATCTGTGAGACGGGTCAATCTCATCGATATTCACAATAAAAAGTGATAATCTTAGCATAAAAAGTCATATTTTTTCATGGATGACTCAAATAAGAGATTTGTATCACAAAATACGATCTGTGAGACCGTCTTACACAAGTTTTTACCTTAATTACAAGGATCTTCGTCCTGACTTTTTTAACTGTCATATGTAAAATTGTTGAATAATAATTCTTGTCATGAAATTTGTGGCAAATGTGTGATAAATTAATATATACATGCATATTGTCCTGTAAATTGGTTTTGATTATCTAATTACTCGAAACAAGATTTAATGCAATAAATTATTTTTTATATCTCCAATTTTCATTAAAGTGCACATTACTGGAAATAACTGAGATGACGTCAAACATTATTGAAATTGAGAATTCCGACGAAGATCAGAGTAAATGAGAAAATAATTTATTATTAGCGAACCAAAAGTATATTAGGTCAATTTATAAAAACAAATATTAGAATATGCATGCCTCTATTAAGTACGATAGGAAATATATATATATTTTTTTATCACGAATAGGTTTCTTGTGAGACAGTCTCACAAATTTATATTTGCGAGATAGGTCGACCCGAATTTTACTCTGAGTGAAAAATAATATTTTTTATATAAAAAATAATAATTTTTTTATATCATGATAAGAAATCCGTCTTACAAAATAGACCGTAAGACAGTTAAATAAGATTGTTATGGAACATTGAGTTGACGACTGTTTGGGTAAGTATTCACAAGCACGAATGCCCTTTCCTAGGGAGTTTACTCTAATATTTGTTTACCTGATTTTTCAAGGAAAAAAAAGTAACTTCAACAAATTATTTCAGTAATTTCAGGAAAAAAAAACACTTAGTTTATTGTCACTAAAAAAACCTAGTAATTTTTTATGCCCTATTCATCATGTGAAAATGGTTATCCTCCACTTAATTTCCTTCATCGACTATAAGTGCGATTTCATTTCAGTTGTACTTTAGTTACTCCCTCCGGTAGTCACATCACGCATCTTAAATGATCACTTCAAATTGTTTTTCAGTATCAGCAGGGAAATGATAAAAAACTTTTTTTCTTTTTTCTTTTTTCTTTTTTCTTTTATTTTAGAGAAAAACGATATAGGTTTGAATCCACGTCAAAGTGAGAAATTCCCCCACCCAACATTGCAATAAAAAAAATTTAAAACTTTTACCAAACATACACAAATTACCGTTCGATCATTAGTATTTACAAATGACATTATTAAGAGAAAACCCTTTTTCAAGATGATAGATAGATTAACTATAGTCAAAGCATCAACTAAACAAAGAACCACGTGCACATATCACTCTCACCCAGTGTAGCATAGAATCATCGATTCGCGATCATTCATGCCAGCAAATAAGTATCACCACACATCTTCTTATAATGTAGAGCCTCCCTCTTTGTTCCCTGAGAAAGCTTCCCAATTTTCTGCTTGATAGTCTTCTCTTTGATCTTCTCATATGATCTAATGAAGGTGGACTTCCCATCAATATTTATTGTGAATTATATATATTGTTTTATATGTGTGTTTGCATGAAAATATGAAGATGAGAGGTCTATCGGGCATCAAATTAATTGATGTTTGTTGAGTTAGAAATGAAGGGCAAAAGGGGTTCTTATAATGGGAAAAAGAGTGGCTAATAAGAACCCATGGATGCCCCATTTCTTCTGTGAGAGACATCATTTAGCTGCAGAGAAAATAGTGCAGGGGTCATCATCCAGGATACTTGGTCGGTCCCAAGGGGTAAAAAGGGGATAAGGTTATATCATTTCCATCTATTTTTGCTGCCACAATGATTTTGATGTTTATATAAATTTGTACAACTTCAATGTCTAATAATGTGTATGGATTTTATCTATGTGCAAAAAATATTTTCATATATAATAATATATTTTAAAGTTTATAAAAATTTGGGGGAAAAAAAGAATGATTGAGCTCAAATTGTTTATTTACGTATATTAATGTCTTTGTGCACGCGATAATTTTGTCATATTTTTTAACTATGATCTGTTACTATATATCTATCTCGTTTTGGTTCTTGCCAACCCTTCATTCTAAGTTGTACCAGTACACATAAATTTTATTTGAAACAAGTGGTTTTACGGAAAGGAAAATGAGCTTTTTGAAAAGTTATGGCTTTGGTACTACCCCTGTTTGGTTCTTGTATTTTATTTAAACTTGCTGGTAGACATTTGAATCTAGTTTGAAGTGCACGAGTTGTATCACAATCTGTTAAATTGTTAGGCTCAGTTACTAATAGGATTCGTCCCTCTGGGGCTGCTCAACACTATCTTGCTCATTGATTTATACCTCCCGGAGCTGTAGCGTTGGATGCAGTGTCATCGGATGCAGTGTCATCGGAGCGTGATCACTCAGTCCTTCCTTCTTTATAGATGTATTCTAAAGAGTTATTAATGAAGGTATTCTCAATCGCGGAAGGCTCGCAAGGAAGGGCCTCCCCCTAGCTACTAGTCCCATTCAGCTACCACACCTTTTTTCCTGACGTCGTATTATACTAAGTGGTTTTTCATGGGTTGGGTCAGGTTAGAGATCTGTCTCATAAAATTAAAACGTTAGACAGTCTTATAAGAGTTTTTGTACTTTTTAATTATCTTAACTTTGCAATGACTTCTCATGAATAATGTTTGAAAAACAAAAAGAACAAAATAATCAGTCAGAATAAAGTGAGTTAAATAGAAACTTATACATTTAATTAACTTAATATCACCATTATTTTTAATTCAAAACTTCATTCTTCATGTTTTTATGTAACCGAAAAAAATATATTCTGCAATAAGTTTGATATAGTAATTATTGTGTACATACACTTGCTGACAGTCACGTTTGATAAGGCATGGTTTAGTTTGGTCGAGTTCCAGATAACAAAATATGTGGGCCACTACGGACTCTTGCCCTAAACAACATTGGGCCAATTAATATTCGAATTTGAACTCTGCCCACTGCATTAAAATATGAGGCCCAAATTTGAAATTGGACCAATTCTAATTCTAAATATTTAAATTTGGGCCTGTCCATCATTATTAAAAAACTTAATCGCCGTTGCCGGGGATCGAACCCGGGTCACCCGCGTGACAGGCGGGAATACTCACCACTATACTACAACGACTTGATGCGTGATGGCTATTAACTTATTTTAATAATTATAATTTACCCAAACTTATAAAAATAACTAAATTTGAGAGATTCGTGCGTTTGACACTACTAAGTAGAGATAAAATTTAAATTTAATGATAATTTCATGTATATAAAGTGACAAACCACTACATCGATTAAAATTATTTTGTTTTATTTTTGGTCCAAAGCTCTAATTCTCTTCCTCCATACCTACCACAGCGATGGGTTAACAAATTGATTAACTTAATTTTATTTTGCTAACTTTTTAAAAAAAACAATTAAATGAGCTTTTACGTTTGATTCCAGGGCCTGTCTATCTATCGATGTTCAAAATGCAGACACAGTTGCTTGATGGTGCTCCGATTAATGTTTACGCTTTTGGGGTTCTTATGCTGGAGATTCTCCCATGAGCCAAGGTTTCTCAGCTGTACGCGCGAGGAGAATTTGCAGTTTTCTGATGTCTTGAATTCGGTGCTATACCAAGATGTTGGACCGAAGGATCTCGATGTGTTAATAGATCACCTCTTGCTGCAAGGAAATAACCCTCCGGAGCCTGCCCTTTTCATATTCAGATTGATGGATAGTTGCCTGATCAGGAAATGTTTTAATTTCCGGTTATTTTGATTCCGTTATTGATGTGATTTTAGGCATTTTAGCAATTTTTTGTATCATATCATCATTTTCGTCGTAGTCGTAGCATCAACATTTTTCAATATCACGTAAGTATTAAGATGAATTAAGACTATTAAAAGCCAAAGAAAATTAAAATTACGGCACCAAAACAAAACCCAAAGTAATATAAGTTAACAGATAAAAAAAATATTTTTTTTCTTAATTAAACAACGATCGATTGGTTGACAGAGAATGGATAAAATATCGAAAAATTAGGTCTCAAATTAGTAATTGATCAATAAAAGTCTATAAGAATTAGTCATACTATAATAATGAGAGATTGTACCTTCAATATCTAAGTCGCTTATCTAGGGTCTGACTTGTGGATTGGGGCTCTTTGTGTATCCCAATTTTAGTGGATTAAATAATTAAATTGAGACTCGTAACAAATCAGAAATTTATAGATAATTCTTTAAAGGTGGCATGCAAAATAACTAAATCGATTATAATTACTATTGATTTTTCTTCCTAAAAAAAATTTATCGACTTACAATACAAAATTAAACCATTTGTAACACCAAACGATTATTTGACTAAAAGCTATAGTTAGTGATAAAAATACAATTTAAATATTTTAATCAATTGTTCTACCCATCATAAAAAATGATTACATCCCAACAATATTTATCTTAATAATTGTAATTTTTGAAGTCAAAGACAATCAAACTCGTAATATTGACTCTGATACAAATTATTGAACCCAATATTTGCCGTTTGACCAAAAATTATAATTTTTGATAACAGTACAACTCATATTTTTTAAACTTACACAAAAATTTAAATGTCAAGTTTTGATTGTTGCTGTAACCAATACCGTTAATCAATGTCCAAATAAATTTTGAAAAATTATTTAACACGTTTTATTATCATGTCATGACCAAACGCAAGCCTTAATGTCCAGAAGGCCTAAAGAGAGTCGTTTATTATGTGCCGTGTTGAAAGTCAAATGTCCTTTACGAAATTACGAGCCAGACATCCATTTTTAGGTCTACCCACTGCCACTATACGCACAACGCGTAATTTTTTGTTTTAAAAAATAACGAGGTCAAAGTACTTTTTTATATTAAAATATTATAAGTTTATTTTTGAAATAATGATATTACGAGAAGAAGTTATTTTATTTTTATCAAATTCGAAAATATGAGAGGATTCCATCACTCTGTCCAGAAAATAGTGTCATTTTGGATATGAGCTTTGAGAATAAAAAAGTATGGATATTTGAAAAAATTCTAGCATCATAGGTTGATATGACTTGATTTCGAATTAATTTGAGCCCGTGTAGAAAAAATATGGTTTGTGGTTCAATTACATTATTTTATCAATTTTCATTAAACTTTTGTAAAACTTCATTTGAAAGACTAACATGTTTTCTAATATGATTTTGGTCATCTGAATTGNCTTTTTATAAAAAGGTTGAAGAAGTAGGTATTAGAAATTTTCAAATGAAAACCCGAATAAAAGGTAAACGAACGCAGCCGTAATTCTATGTTGTCTTATCCTGAGTTTGAGGAAAATGACAGCACTTGAAAAAATCAAGAAATACTGTTCTTCTTGGAAACTGCTGGTTATCATAATTGACAAAGTCAAAAGATCGATTTTTTTATTACAAACTTGTTACTTTTCTAACGGCAAATTTAATTTATTTATCCTATCCCCGATTCAGGGAATCTGTGTCTGTTTTAAACAAATAATTCCTCCATTTTCTTGAGATTCAAGCTCTGGAATACCAAAAGAAATGGGCTTTCTTCAATTTGTTTCTGCAATCTCCATCTTCCTGATCTGCTCTTCTCCCTTGATTCTTGCGCAGCAGCCTTACATCAGAAAGGCAACGACTTTATGCGACAGCAGAGACAATTCAACTTCAGTTCTTGGCTACACCTGCAATGGCGTCAGCCGGAGTTGCCAATCTTATCTCACTTTCAGGGCCACGCCTCCGTATGATTCCGTCTCCGCCATCTCCACGCTCTTGGGAGTGAATTCATCGCAATTATCGCAACTCAATTCGATCCCCGAAAACACGACCTTTGAATCGGATCGGGTGGTTCTTGTTCCCGTTACCTGTTCTTGTTCGGGCCTGTATTATCAGGCAAATGTTTCTTACGTAATCAAGAAAGATGACTCGGCTCTTATTATTGCTAACAACACTTTCCAGGGTCTGTCTACCTGCCAAGCTATCGGGGATCAGAATGGTGGTCTGACAAAGAATTTGTTATTGGGCTCTCGACTTAATATCCCACTGAGATGTGCGTGTCCAACCAAGGGCCAGAGCGACGCAGGTGTGAATTATTTGTTGAGTTATTTGGTCACTTGGAATCAGTTTGTATCCTCCATAAGCGAAATCTTTGGGGTTGATACTGGGAGCACTCTTGCAGCAAACGGATTATCCGAACAAGATACTAACATATATCCATTCACTACTCTTCTGGTTCCGCTTCAAGACCCGCCATCCAGTTCTCAGGTTACAGCGCCACAGCCTCCGCCGCCGCCCTTTGGCACACCAGCGGCAACTGTTCCTCCAACTAGTGGTGATGGGGGCTCCAGCAAAACATGGGTGTATGCTGTGGTGGGAGTTCTGGGGGGTTTTGCTCTTGCTACAGTAATTGGAGTTTTTTTTTTTTTTGTGTGTTTTCGTAAACGAGGAAACAAAGGTGAACCAGTTATATCATCCGAGAGCTTTGAATCTGTCGAAAAACCACTTAAAAGAGAGGAGGATCCTGAATCAGAAGAGTTTCTCGAAAGCCTCTCCGACATAGCTCAGTCACTTCGAGTCTACTCTTTTAAAGAACTTAAAGCCGCAACAGAAGATTTCAGTTCTAGTTGCTGGATCAAGGGATCTGTTTATCGTGGAACAATTAATGGGGATTTTGCTGCAATCAAGAAAGTGAATGGAGATGTGGCGAAAGAAATCAATCTTTTAAACAAGATTAACCATTTCAATCTTATCCGTCTCTCTGGCATTTGTTTCAACGAGGGAAACTGGTATCTTGTTTATGAATATGCTTACAACGGATCGCTCAGCGATTGGATTCACAACAATGATGAAAGGAAGGTCTTGAGCTGGAACCAGAGGCTGCAAATTGCTTTAGATATAGCCGCGGGGTTGGATTATCTCCACTGTTACGCCACCCCACCGCATGTACACAAAAATTTGAACAGCAGCAATGTTCTCATTAACCGTGATTATAGAGCCAAGATTGCAAATTTTGGTTTGGCAAGATCAGCAGAGGGAGAAGGAGGGCAATTTCTCTTAACAAGGCACATTGTTGGAACAAAAGGTTACATGGCTCCGGAGTATTTGGAGAATGGATTGATCTCTCCCAAACTTGATGTTTATGCTTTTGGTGTTCTCATACTGGAGATTTTTACAGGATCAGAAGTTTCCCAGCTGTACGAGGGGTATCTGCAGTTATCAGATGTCCTCAATCCAGTTCTAGATCAAGAAAATGGACTAGAGAATCTCAAGCAGTTGATGGACCCTTTTTTGCAAGGAAAATACCCTCCGGAGCTTGCCCTTTTAATATTCAAATTGATTGATAATTGCCTCAAGAAGGATCCATCAGATCGCCCCAGCACAGATGAAAATTTTCGGTCTCTTACAAGAATTTCGAATTCCAGCGAATCCGGTGAATGGGCGATCAGCATCTCAGAACACCACACCAGGCCTAGATAAGCTGTTGCAGATCTTTTGAAGCTGATTTATGTTTTCTGATATGTATGTTTATAAACTGAAACACGAGTTTGACCTCAGGGTTCTTGTAATCAGTAACATGAAGCCACATTTAGATAATTGTAAATCACTGCAGTGGCCCGAAAAATTTTCTTGGAGGTGATTTATCGATTGCATATATATATGTTAATCTGAGTGATTTGATATTCCTTATAATAGCTGATGAGTTTTCGTATTCTTGAGAAAATTTGTAATATGGTAATAATTACCTTGCACCGAAAAGAATGAAGAAACAGGAGACAGATGCTCATAGCGTTTCTATGGAACGATCAATCCACATGAACATATGTAAACAATTTATACATTTTCTCAACTCTAAAGCAGATAAAATAATCCCGGAACACAAAAGATTGATCTGTTTTCATTTCTTGGAGACATATGCATAGTACTGTGCCATTGGAACGACAAAAGCAATCACTAACAAGCCTCCAACTACAAGTGAGAACTGCCCCCGTTTCTCTTCTGTCTCCTCTCTGGTTTTGAAGTTAGACTCTCTTTTATTGTCTTTAGCCATAGGGCCACCAGGATCAGGGAGGCCATCTATCGCTGCAACTAGACGTTTCGCAGCACTAAATAAGGCTTCATTATACTTTTCCTCCACTGCTAGCACTGCAAAAATCCAATCAGCCCAAACAATCAATTTCCTGCTGAAGCATTCTCTTAATAATATCTAATCTAGTCAACCATTATATTCAATCTACCCGGAGTATGTACAAATGGGCTAATCTTGCAAGCATGAAAAAGAAATCTAAATATTTAAACAATACCTGGAAGATTCTCTGATACTGTGGAATCAAGAACAGAATCACCAACAGCCTGGATGAATTCAGGCCCCCCTGTAATTGCACCTTCTTTTTGGCTGGTAACAAGCACAATTATGCCTTAGTTGTTGCCTTCCTCCACAGTTGGGTACCAGCGTTCCAGAACTTGATCAGCATACTCGAATGCATCCGCTTTGCTCTTCAGCCAAAGAACATGAACAATTCAAAATGTAAAATACAAGCTATATGTGACAATCTTCTCGAACGTGTAAGTAGTGGCTTAGTCATCCACATTCTATCCCATCTCAATCCCCGAGAAACTTCTTGAATGTTTAAGTAGTGGCTTGGTCATCTACATCTTATCCCATCTCAATCCCGGAGAAACTTCGTTCTTTTGTTCTACATATTAGCCCTTCTTGGTTCCCAGTTTCTCTGTTATTTTCTTCACTCTGAAACTAATTGATCATCCGCTCTTCTATATGCAACATAATAAAAATTTTCTCATCCGGTTTCACATGGGATTGAGTTATTAATTAATCTGAGACCGTGACTTGAAATATTTTATTCGAAAACTACGCATACTTCGAAATGTTTGCCTCACTTTTTATTGGAAATGGTAAACAGATCTACGCCTTACAAGCACATAATTTTACTTGCAACGCACTACATTAAGACGCAAGGAAAAAAAAGAACGAATCGACTAACAGTGAGCTTGCGGACAGTTATAACGTTAATGTGGTAGCCTTTCCTGGACTCCAAATCCGAAAGCAATCTCTTCAAATCAGATTTGGTTACACGGCTGAGCACTCCAGCATCATCAACAACGTATGATTCTGCCGGAGGGCCGTCGCTCAGAACGTCAAATTCAGAGGCCAATGCAGAGTCGGTCAGAATCGGGCAGGAGAAGTTTAGTGCTAAAGAAATGGCGAGCGCTGCTATTCCCTGGTTCACATGAGAAAACCAACTATTGGGATTGTGAAAAGGTTGTTTGATTGATTGAGAAATCTGTTTTCTGAGGATGCAGGAAATGGGTTTGAGACCGGAAGCCGATTTGGGTTGGAAAAGAGGAGTCTTGAAAAGAGGATAGAAGGAATTAGCAGAAAGAATGGTTTCCATTGAAGAGTATCAGAAACTCGGAATGGTGAAATCTGTCATGTGTTGAAAGAAGAATTTGGTCACTGGTAAGTTTTCGATTTGGTGCCTTTTTTTTTGATTCTATAATTTGGATGGTTGGCTGGATTTTGGAGGAAGATAATGTTTATCAGTTGTGGAAGGAAACAAGTGGGCTCAATCTGTAGTAATCAAAGGACAGTTTTGTCCAGACAATCTATTCGGTTTACTGGTTTTTTCTTGCTACATAGTGGATAGAATTGTCCTTTAATTTCCTTTCAATTGTGCATGATCACACAATTTACAAATCAAACATCTGCGAAAAAACTGTTGATCAGAATAAGATCTGTTTCCTCTTCGAGAAAATTTATACATGGTTTGTTTATGAACATTACATATAACTGGAGTGATGACAAGGGAAACTTCTTTACAAGCTACATACTCGAATATGAACATATAAAGAGCCATTCTCAACATATTCATATACCCATCATTTTCGGAGGAGACTCCGGTTAACTTCACTAAATTCACATGATTCACTCTATGTAATATTTGGAGTTCCTCTGCTACATCTCTTGTTTTCTTCGCCACAAAAACTTGCTCATTTATTATCGCCTTGTACACTGAGCCACCAATTCTGTTGTGTTCACTGAAGTTCATAGCTTCTTTCAAAATTACATGCAGGTCATACATTATTGGCTTTCCAAGATAGCCTGACACTCCTGGAAGCAGTTTATCCTGAATGATCTTCGGGGAAAAAGTTTCATCTTTGGAGGCTTTACAAGCTGGTGTAAGATCAAAAGTTTCTAAAGAAGAATCATTTCGTGCCAATATCTTTTTTCTTCTTGTACAAAAGTTTGAAGTATGCAGCAAAACCCGATAACACGATCACGAGAGCCATAACAAGGCTCAAAATTGTGATAAGAATCCAGTGATGTTTGGAATTAATGAGTTTGTGGAGCACGAAACATCTGCAGTTTAATCGGTGACTTTATTGGTATCAACACTGGAAGGAATATTGCACGTGTGAAAGTTCGTTATTATTCTGCATGACAATATCTGATGCTGATGTCTGAAACATGGTACTCACGGAAAATACATCATCACCTGGTTGCCATACATAAGTAATCAGCTGCTGAGTTCCCTTATCTGAATATGATTTTCGTGGGCACTTACAGAGCAAAGGAAAGACTGCTTCCGCTGCTAAGTCAAGTTGTTTGGTTTAAACATTGGATTAATATCTTCGACCTATTGATAGTTTGTAAGATTCTGAAACAGCTTGATTGAAACCGAGTAAAAGTTGTCCCCTTTCATGATTTTATTGGTGACATTCGAGAAATAGTATGTTCCGTTGCAGTTACATTTTATTGGTATCAGTACCAATTGATCAGGAATCAGAATAAAATCATCTGATGATAAACGAGAGGCTGTTGCTATATCCATACGGCTGACTCCGAATAGATCATATGTACTTACAAGATCTGAATAAGGTGCCCGAACACAGTATGTTGCATACGTTTCACTCGACATTGGTGACTCTGCGGACCATGTAAAATCAGTGTCCGCAGTATCATTAGGCTGCTGCGCAGAAACAAGGGAAGCTGCAAAAACGAGAAACAGAGAAGAGATTGACAGAAAGGTAATATGAGAGAGTGCCATTTTCTTCCAGCTTTGATTGTTAAAAGGCGAGGTGTTTAAATAATAGTTGCAGTATAATCTCATCTTGTGAAAGTTCATATAAAAAACGAACAGGGTTGCTAGTTTGTTGCATAAATGAATTGTTTTTTAATTATTTAAGCAAAATCTCAGAGGCTTTGTCCCCAGCTTTGCCTACAAGTATCTTTCATATGTCAGTTTATCCGATAAGTAAATATTTGTTAAGTTCTGAGATTGTTATTTATAACCTTCCACATTAGTTTTGAAAGAGTTGTTTGATATAAAGGACTGAATAGATAGAGATTATGTGAATTAGATATAGGTATTGTGTGTAGTGTTGTAACACCTTAACACAACATACAACAAAATAATATAATTTATCATACTTTGATGAATAAAATAAGACAAAATTAATCATACACAAGTTTACAAAATCAATACTAGCGAATAAAGAAAAACTAATTTCTTTAACGAAGTGACGGAGCAAAGTGCGTTCAAAACACTTGTCAAATCAAATAACCAAAACTACATATGCAAGGTTTGTGAAGCTGAAAATCTGTTAGATTAATAACACATTAATTAGTACTATGATGAGGTGTTGTGCCTGTGTTTCTTCAATACTAAAATATTTTTTTATCATATCTAAATTTTATCAAATATCTCACTAATCTAAAAATTAAAACTCTATAATTTAATATGTACAATATTATAAAAGAAAAATATAATTAAAAAATAAATTATATTCTTTTCAAGTTTAACAAGAATTTAAGTTCGGACGACACAAATTTGCCCTTGCTTCTGAATTTTACATACAAAAATCAGCACGAGGCTTCTAAAAACCAGAGTTGATGGCCTAATTAGATGTGGACAAAATCATCAGCCTATTCGATCATGATATCGTGTTTTCTCACGAATTTGGCGTGTAGTGATATTTTTTTTTATTACAGGAATTCGAAATTTTCGAGAAATCTGGCAAATGGGAATTATGACAATCACTATCATTTTGTTCTTCTGCATGAGAATCTAATAGAACAGGCAAACAGAAGATGCCATTTTTTCATATATTTCCAAGTTTGTACTTGATATTCTAAATCAACAAAAAAAAAATTTAAGATTTCATACACAATTATGTGACATAAAATATGTAAGACTCAGATCAGTACATTACATTGTATTTTCATTTTCTCTTTTTGCTTCTAACTTTTCTTCTTTCTTTCTTTCTTTCTTACTTACGAGGAGAATTTCACTGAAAGTCAACAGGGAAAACTTCCTGTAAGCTTAATGTGATCAAGAGTCCTCTTTAGACCGAACTCCAGCACTGCCTTGTTGCCTTGTCTGAAACCATCTCCGTATGCTACCGAAGGGTTCGATTCAATCTGGTCTTTGAAATATCCACCGAGTTTTTTCTCGAACTGGGATCGTTTCCCCTTCTTCGAAGAACCAGATGGTAATGAAGATGAAGATGAAGTGGAAGGTTCGTCATTACTTAAACCAGGAATAATTTCGGAATCTAACCACATATGAGCCAGCACTTGGCAGATACCTTCTTCAACGTCTGGACTCAGACTCGGATAACCTGAAAGAAAACCAGTTTTGAGAGACGGAACTCGATACAAAAACTGGCTGCATGGCAGAAAAAGAAATCAAGAACCTTTGAGTCGAAGCCAAGCATGCATCATTTCGTGAGCAAGGATGGATCCAGTCATTAACCTGAATACGTAACATGTTTTTCTTAATCAGCCAATGAATTAGCCGAATCAGAAACAGAAGAAAACATAAATCTTACCTAGGAAGCCCAAACAAGACAAGGATTGCAGTCACTTCACATCGACGAATCAGCCTATAAGGTTCGGTGAACATGTCTATTATTCGATATCCACCAATTCTCGGCCGCCTCAAAATCTGTAAAAGTTGGTAGAAGTGTAAGAGTAAACTTCAATATCACTCGAGAATCATAATCAAGATGGATGTCCGTACCGTGCGAATGGTTTGCTCTTCTGACAGACAAAGACCTCTAGTCTCGGGCATGTGGTGGTGACCCTAAATAACATTACAAATGATACAAAAATTACTTGATTTATAAAAAAACATTTCAACTTTGGAAAGTTAACACTATCCAAAAGTAACCCACTTACGATTTTCTCTCCCTCCATGGCCTCATTTAGTGCCTGTCTCTCGACCAAGAGCATTGTAATTTGCTGCTCCACCTTCATGTTTAAACCTTCATAAAATTCTTGGATTTCGAGGTACAGAGGTTGGCACTCGTGTGTGTCCATTATCGAAGAGTCTAAACACTCCAAACATAGCTTCCTTCCATCATCAAGAATCAAATATCTACAATCCACCTGCTGCGAGAACGACATTTTTCCATCAGTACACCACGTAAATTGCGTACTTGATCATATCTAGGCCCCAACAAGTCAGGATCAATAGATAGTCTTCGATAAATTTTCCTGCTTATTCAGATAATATAATGTGTATATCTATCCTCACCTCCATTCTTTCGCAGCTGCAGCATCGAGGTGTCCCATCATTCTCATGAGACGGGCAATACTTTTGATGCCAGAAAGGATGCTCTCTATACGCAATTTCTCCAGAGGCATTGCTTGGGATCTATATTAGAAAAGAAGAAACACCAAATTCCAGGTAATGAACGTGAAATATCTGAGAAATATTATGACATTTACTATACTATTGCTCTATGGAAATGCTTCAACTCTTACAAATTGTTTACAAACATCGCACTTGGGGTGATACAGATCCTTATAGCAGGATTTATGGTAAGGTCGACCATCGGACATCGAAAACTGAAACATAAATAAGAAAAACAATTAGTTTTTGCAGAACCATAGGTGTCTGAAAATCAGAAAAGACATTAGTACAAAACAATAATTTCAGAACCTCATGATCTGAAATAGGTTGATTACAAGCATGACAACGAAAACATTCTGGATGCCAGAAGGCCCCCATGCCACTAAAAAATCTGTCATTGCCAATTTCACTCTTGCAACCACTACAGATTCTGCTTAAAACAGAAACTGTTGGTTCGAAAAAAGAGAGAATAAGAAAACGAAAATAAAATTCCAACTAGTACGCCAGTTACCTGCGTCCTAAAGGATATTGAAATACATTATGGGGCAAGAAACTGCCATGATCATATACAGGTTGCCGAGTGGGAGGGGCTCGAGAGGGTGATTGAGGTGGAGATTTCACATTCAAACTTTCTTGAATTGCCTTAGCTAGCTGTTCATCTTCTTCCAAATCAGATTCTTTGTCTAACAATCAGCATGGTTTGATAAATTAGCAAGAATATCACAGCATTCTAAAGAAATATCTTGCAATTGGTTCTTGATTTATACCTATTGGTTTTTTCTCTTTCTCATCTACTTCAGAAATGGAAAGTGCTATGGCTCGATCGATTTCTTCTCTGTCAAAATCTGGCCTTGTCTCCTGTAAATCAGATTCATTATGAAAATTCAGTTTCTAAAGCTGGAAAGGAATCAAAACCAGCAATGATCAACGATGACAGAGTAACGAATACCTCTGAAGTAGTAGGAACTTCCCAAATCGTATCATCTTCATATCTCCCTCTATATTGGCCACCTAATATTTTGTGGTTGGAACCTTTGAAAATCTTGGTTAGCCAACCCATTGCGTAAAGCACGTTTACCCTGCAGACCGACACAATACAAACAAAACGACCCACAATTTAGTTCAATAAGCTGACTTTATGACACATTTGTTGGAACCTATAATTTTCTGAAAATTATACATAAAATTGAATTTTTTTTCTTATTGATGGGGACCAACTCCATCCCATTCATGCAAACACGACCATTTTCTCATAATAGGGGTCCCAAATTTCATAGTTAATATCTCGAAATCGATAAGGTAGATTAGAAGACGCTTGAAAGTAAAAGGTATTGTTAATCTTCAATCAGATATCAACTGAACATGATCGTGGAGAAAAGAAGAAGAAAAGAAATGCATACATATAACCTTAATCGATCCAAATTGCTGCTGCAATAATTTGAACTCGATGAATTCCAATCAAATGTCAGTCTCATCCGTTAAGAAAGATAAATCAGACACAATAATTCGTGGCTGTTCAATAATACAGAGATCCCACAATGAAAAGTTCAAACTTTTACTCATCTGATCATCAAAATATGGAGATTTATGATTCAAGATTGGTGGGCTAGCTCATTCTTATCGACGACACCATTAACAAGAACTCGAAAGGGACAAGAAAAATAGAATAACAAAAGTGAAAGAACGTGTTTAAGTGGCAAAAGCTATTTTACCTTAAACAGATTAACAATCTGAAAATTTTCAAAGAACCTGATTAACCCCAGATCAAAATTAATCATCCAAATCCGAGAGTTGACCAAAAATATATCCCATTTCACAGAAGAACAACAAGAGAATTGAAGTATGGGAACGCATCATCGTTTTCTTGATTTAAAGCAGATGATTAGGAAGAGCTCTAGTTTAAACAAAGAACAAACGAGACGACGAGTACTACTTGTCAAGCATTTTAAGCCAAAATATGTGAACTTTTAGATGATGGCGCGTGGTTCACTTGACACCAGGTCCGAGAGGTCCGGTGTTCGAGTCCAAGTATAACAAATCACCCGCCCGATAAAGCTTTTTTTTTTTCCAAACACTAATGTTTAAGATATAATAACAAAAAGAAACATTTGTTGCCATGATTTCACAGACCTTTTTCGAATAATATTTATATTTGTATGACAAGCCAAAGGGGTTTCGATTTCAAGATTTTATATGTTTGTTGACGTGGACATCTCCGGTTAGAGAAAGCGTCGTCTCGGGAAACTGAAAGGGGGCCTTCATAGTGTTCTTTTCTTTTGTTGACTTTTCATTACCAAACTTAGCTTCTTAAGATTGAGTCACATGGGATCGGCTCATCTCTTTCATTAAACTAGTAAAGTGTGCGCGCATCAACTTAAAATTAACACAAAAAAACTCTCGTGAAACGATAACATATCTTTTATTTAGATCACTCACGATATCAAAAATATTATTTTTTATTATAAATATGTGCAAAATTGATCTGTTTCACAAATAAAGATCCGTAAAACCCATTAAGTATATGTTTACAAATATCAAATAAATATTAATAATCGAAAATATTCATAGACAATGTTTTAAAACTAAACATAAGGGATATAAAATCAAAAACTAAAAAGACATCATGTTCATATAAAATATAAATACGATAATAATCGAACTAAACATAAAGAATAAATTAAAAAAATGAAATAATATCATGCTCATATAATAAATATGTACAATAATAATTTTTTTCTTTGAAATCACCTCCTTTTCTTCAGACGCTCTTTTTTTAAATCTTAATTAATATTCACAGAATTTATTGCTTGAAAAAAATTGCATTTTCTTTCACCTTTTAGCATAATCACATAGTTTTTCATCATCTTCAAGATTTATTATGTTCTTTTTATTCTTTCACTTTGACAAATATAATGTTTGTGTGGTATTGTCTTATCATTATGCTTCTTGTCTGGTTATTTACATTGATTCATGTGTCAACTTTTGTCCTTCTTCTACATCCTAATCTGATAAATGTTATAATTTTGACTTTTGCACTCCATCTGCTACGCTTTCTATCATGTTGTTTTGAATACCCACTGATTTATCCAATATATATATATATATATAGGAATCTGTTTATATTTAGTTGTCTAATTGGATTGTTATGCAGTGTTCCCCGTAGTAGTACTACTGCATGTAAAAGTTTTTCCTTAAAGATTGAGATGTTGTTTACTGTTAATAATATTTATTGTTCGGTATATTTATTGGTATTATCATTACCACATTATATATTTTTGTGTATTTTTCCACGTAATATCCAATGAACAATATTAATATTGCAACTTCTGATGTTATATATCTTAATATGCAGTATATTAATTTTATTATTATATAATGAATTATATCTTCTGATGAAATAGCAGGCCGATTATATAATATATCATATGTGATTATATAATATATTATATGTGAATTTCTGTTCATTCCTTTCAATTAATCCCTGATAATGAAGGCGAAAATTTAGTAACTTAAAAGCAATTTGAAAAACTATTTGTGAATTTTATACTTGTTAGGAATAATAGGAGATAATATTATTTCAAGCTATAGATGAAAATCTTACTATCTTAATATAGTTGAGACCCTTTAATTAAATGTTTTAAAATTAATAATTGATTAAGCTTGAGATAAAATTACGATTATATCCTGACTTAATTCCCAACAAAATCAAAATTAAGGCAAATTAGCCATTTTATATGACCACCTCTTTTTTAGTCATTAGTTTTCTTATTTATCATATTAACATTCATTTTATGTCATTTGGTGTTTTTTTATTTATGAAAATATCACTTTTCTTTGTAAATTAATAAAATTGATGTGTCTATTATGTTTTGATGAATATTTATTCACGAGAACGCTCATTTTTTTAATTTTAATGTTTTTTTTGTTTTTGTTAAAAAAATGAATTATAAAAACACCCAAGACTTACAGGAGTACTAGTAGATTTTAAAGTTAGTAAAACACTTACTTCTTCACTCAAATTCCCAAACAAACACCACCTCATTAATTTAAGCCCAACAATTCTTCTTGGGCCGATGATGGACCCTTCTCCATCCAAATATAGTCCAAAGCTAGATCCATAAGAGCTCCATTGAAGATGCGGACTGTGATTGACTTTAATCAAGCCCATGTCCAAGTCTTCGATTTTTCAATACATTTCAAGTTATATTAAATGAAGATGACCACTTTTGATAATTAATTTGATCACATCATCCTCAAGCTATCTTTTAATTAGCCTTAAGTCTGGCACTTATCTTTTCTTTCGACACGTGTCATGCTTCGAAAGGGCGTATCCTGTTTGGACCACCTCTCCCATGTGGCTCCAGCCAACCCAGGCCGGCCAAGCCACCTCAATTTGGCCACCATATGCATTTCAAGTGCCCCCCCCCTTCAATTATTTCATGTCATTGTCTTCATGNTTTCATCTTTCCATGCTTTTATCACTACCACCTCTCTTGTATTTTGTTCTATAATCGGTCACAAATACAGATGATCGTCGATTCATCGATTTCCGTTTCATAGAAATTGAAACCATCGATTTCATTTGATTTTTCCGAACCAAATCCATCTATAAACGGGACAAAACTAATTGAATCAGCATTCGGTTTATAACCAACCATAAATTTTTAGACATTATAATTTATGCACGTTTCATTTTCAAAATCCAATCAAATCAGTTTTGGCGTTTTCACACAGTACTCCACACTCCCATGAAAATGGAAATGATAATGTAAAAGATATAATTTGTGTGGTAATTATTTGAGCCCAATGTTTACACATAATCCAAGAAGGTTAGGACATTTTATTATTTCTTTGGGCACCAAAGAGTTAATGTCCTTCACGATTGAGTCACTTACTATTTTGAAAGTTTACATTCAATTGAAATGACCAACATTCTCATGGTCCACTCTTTTCAAATTTAACAAATTAAATGTTATATAATTTTTTTTTGGAAAAAAATTTATTTTATTTTAAATCTTAATCTATTCTTGGTCTAGTCTTGACTCTTGAATAATATCGGATATTATTTATTTTACACATTAGTCTTATTATATTTCTATAATTAATATGATGGATGGGCCATCGAACTTCTCATAATCAACATATTATCAAAACTTTTTAAGTATATATAAAAAATGAATTTTCGAATTCGAGTGAATATCGATAGTTGGATGAAATTTTAAAGAAGAAATCGAGAGTGTACATGGTAAACTGAAAATTGTTATTTAATATCATACCTTGATAGCATGTCCTAATTTAAAATCTCAATTGTCGATTATTTATAACAAATCGAGTTTGAAGTCCAATTGTAACAAATCTCCACCAAAACTATTTAAAAAAAAAGCCAAAAAACTTGTGTGAGACGGTCTCACGGATCGTATTTTCTGAGACGAATCTTTTATTTGAGTCATCCATGAAAAAATATTATTTTTTTATGCTAAGAGTATTATTTTTTATTGTGAATATCGTTAAGGTTGACCCATATCACAGATAAAAATCCGTGAGACCGTATCACAAGAGACCTACTAAAAAATCTCAATTTTCAAAATGGTCAAATGCGCCAATTGTTTTACTTGGTCTGTCTATAATATAGTAATTTAGTAATACTATAATATCACATGATTAACTCTAGGGGCTCCGGAAGGCATTTAATATTTGTAGTCCTGGCCCCAAATTGATTATCCAATCACAATAATTAACAAATAATTTAACTCGTGTGTGGTACATTTGAAAATTGAAATGAATTGAATTTGACATGATTTTAGTAATATATTTTTTTATTGGCATATTCTCAGTGTGTACAAATTTCAACTTTTTGGACCAATAGAGGAGGAGCCTGAAATACCAAGTAAAATAAAAAGGTTTGTGTTGCTTAAATTACATTGTTATTATATCTTGGGATATGACTTCAATTGTTTGAAATTTGTCGGTTAATATTTTACATCATTAGGTAGAATGTACCTTTAATAAACTCAAGTGTGATTAGTTTCGTCAAAAGGTATAAGCAATCATTAATGTATTTAAGTTTTGCATAAATATAAATTTATTATTTTGATTTTCTATATTGTTAAATTTCAATGTTAATCGCTATTTTTTTTTTAATTTTTGCTATTTTTTAGTCATATATATTACATTTACTTAGGCAAGAAGTGTTGTCAATCACTTTGTCCACTTGAAAATAAAAACTAATGCCGAAAAAAGACTTTTGATTCCCAAGTCTTTGAATTATATATACTTATTTTTTTTAAAATTATTCGTGTGATTCTTCCTGGATTTGTTTGAAAGTCCAATTTTAGTTTAAACTTATAAATTTACATTCCCCTCAAATATTAATATTGTAACCTTTATTTATTATCTTAGACTAATCCTCTAGCTAATGTCGAGATCTTAACAAATATTACGTTTGGTGAATCAGAAATTTTTTCCCCTTGTTTGATAACACAAATCACCTCAAGGAAAAAAGGCCCCATTTAAGGATAATTTTTAAAATAAACTTTAGAATTACGCGTAATTAGGTAAGCATGAGAGCATGATTTGAGTTGCAATTCGCCTGTTAAATTGTTATATCATATTTCAATCGAGAAAATTTCATGTTACTCTTGAAGAAACACTCTAAAAATGCATATAAAGATGAATATTTATCAATACAATCGTTCACCTTCAAATCATTATATCCCGACGTCGCATANCAAAGAAATAATAAAAAATATTCATCGCGATTCAATTCACTTGTATCCGTATTTGTCATCGCAACCTCAAAAAATTTAAAAAAAACATGTTCATAATATATTTTTGTAACTCTACAGTTTTTATTCCTGAAATACAAATCTTAAATCGTTTAATTTACTAGCCCTCACCAAAGTTATTATTAAAATTTTTTTTTATTACCAGGTTCCACTCTAATGTTTTTTTAGTAAAAAAATATTATTCAAAATTTACAGTTACACTGAACATACCAAGTAAAATGTGGATTTTCCTAAATATAATTTCAATATTCCTTTTTTATTACCATGTTCCGGTCCCCACTCTAATATAATGGGGTTGGTTTTGATTTATTGAATCATTTGTATGTGTTTTTTGTTTGTATGTATAATATAATTTAATATCTTTTTTTTTTTTGGAAAAAATAATTTGATATCTTTTAAAATTCCTTCACTGGGAAACAAGAGACCGTTGATAAAAATGAATTGGCGTTGACGCTTCCTCGTACCAACGTGCCCTCGTTTACCCTTCTTTCTTTTTCACCATTTAAGCATTACCAATTTAATACTATTTTAAATATTTTTTTCCTACCTTCAAAAAAAAAAAATTTCCCTTTATCTTTTGGAAAAATAGTATATATCTTTACTTCTATATATAAAGTTTAACGTTTTTTATGGTCCGAAATTTGTAACACCAATTAGTTTTTACGAAAATATCATATTCATTTAGATAAATAATATTTTTCATGTAATTTACTTATAACTACGAATCACATATTTAATATAATTGTATTATCTTTATCTAAATAATAATTAAAAGCTATAACAAAATTTTATGTATCAATTCGACCTATTAACGACCGTGAACATGATTCATGAACATAATACAAAATTAAGAAAATCAAAGTATATAAAATTAAAATCATTTTGGCATCCATGTCACCTACGTAGGGTTTTTTTAAAAAATAATTTAATTTTAAAAAAAATTTCAAAAATAATGTAAAAAAAAACATTTCCAAAACTACTGCAATCCGCGTTTATGGAGCGCGGACGCTGCTCTTCGTAAGCACGGACGCTGGTCCACGTAAGCGACGGAATATTGTAGCGACGGAATATATATAAAAACCGTCGCTAATTAGCGACGGTTTATTACACCGTCGCTAAAATGGAAGCGACGGTTTACTAAACACGTCGCTAATTTTAAACCGTCGTTAATTTTAGCGACGGTTTTAAACCGTCTCTTTATTGGAATCAGCGACGGTTAATAAGCCGTCGCTAATTAGCGACGATTTTTGAGCAGTCGCTAAATGCCAAAATACCTACCTTCTAATATACGCTGTCGAAAAAGAATTTGCGGACAAGATGCTGCGGACCAACATTAAGCAAATTTGTAAAACTGTGTATGTTCGATCAAGACGGAGTCTTAAAATCCTGCTGACCAAACAAACCAAAATCAGCCACCCCTGAATCGCTGAAAAAACTAGGTTGAATAGTAGAGGTTCCTGAAAAAACTTATTTTTTGATGAGCTTATTGTCTGTTTTTTTTCTCTATCTTCACTACAACAAAAATGACTTTTCGCAGCGCGCAAATTCTTTTTCCGCAGCGTATATTGGAAGATAGGTATTTTGGCATTTAGCGACGATTCAAAAACCGTCGCTAATGAGCGACGGTTTTCCAATAAAACGACGGTTAAAATTAGCGATGGTTTAAAATTAACGACGTGTTTAGTAAATCGTCGCTAAAATTAGCGACTGTTTATAAACCTCGTGGATTCCATTTTAGCGACGGTGTAATAAACCGTCGTTAATTAGCGACGGTTTTTATATATATTCCGTCGCTACAATATTCCGTCGCTTACGTGGACCAGCGTACGTGCTGACGAAGCGCGGACGCTGCTCCACGTGAGCAGCGTCCGTGCTCCATAAGCGCGGATTGCAGTAGTTTTAGAAATAATTTTTTTTTACATTATTTTTGAAAAAAAATTTTAAAATTAAATTATTTTTAAAAAAAAAACCCCAAAAGGAGGAAAGGAGTTAGCCAGTGGCATGAGATTCACGAGACATTGTGTGTGTGTGTGTGTGCAGATTGGATGTCACCTATCAATCTGGTCTACGTCTTAGTTGTAAAGTTTGCTTCCACGTCTTGCTTATCCATGGCCACGAGTCACATAAAATTCGTTACGTTAAGTGCACTCTACATTGAATTCATCCGATTTATCTGTGAAAAATGCTTAATTAATATTCATAGAGATTAAGTTTTAAATTCACTTTAGAATTTGTATCCAAGGATTTTAAATTATTTAACTTAACTTGTTTACACAAACAAATAAATGGTTTTGTTTCAAATCCATGAATCAGGTTGCATTTGAGTTGGAAGATTAAGATTTGAGAAAATATTTAAAAAAAAAACGACTTGCAAAAGCTTTGTGTCGAGGTGAATTCGAAATTCACTGAATGTTTCAAATCCATCAACAAATCCTTGTACGTTTTTTTTTTCTGCTGATGTGATTTTTATTATTTTTGCAAGTTCTAGTGCCAAATTATCAATTTTCAGCATTATGTCATTATTTTAAGTGTTATTTCAGCAATTTTGTGAAAATAATTAAAAGAACAATAAGCAACTTATTTACCAACACTGTAACTTGAAAATATATTGGATTTTTTTATCGATTAATTTATCAAATTTTGAGTTTTGGTCCACTAAATTTTCTAAAAGTTTGGTTTCAACATACTAATTTTTTATTTTCGGCTATTTTGGTCTAGTTGCTGACGTGGTATCATATTAGTCAGTAATTTTCGACGTCGTGTGAGTATTTTTCGACGTCATATAAACAATTGAACTAAAATAACCAGATATTAAAAATTAATGTAAAAAAAATAAAAATTTGAAAATTCTGTGGTAAAAAAACTTATTTTCCAAAATAATAGGTCTCATATGAGACATTCTCACGGATCTATATACATAAGACATGTTGACTCTGTCTATACCTGAGTTGAAAAATAATACTTTTAGCATAAAAATAATATTTTTTTTCATGAGTTTAATTATGTAACACGTTCATCTCATAAAATTGATTTGTAGCACAATTTCATAAAAAATTTTAGGTTTCCAAAATAACCAACCTAGCTATCATCTTCATCTCATCTAAAATTTGGGTTTGTACAGGAGTTTCCTCTGTCTAGATTCTAGTTTCTTAGTTTCAATGCGTCCAACTTTTCAAGTGCCACATTAATTGCCCTGTTTACACATTTTCATTTTGTTCGACGTAACTCTATGAAATGATTCATAGGCCAACTTTATGCTATCCTTAAATGTGGAATATGCAATCTCCAATACAATTTAAAAAAAATTACTAGAACATTCCAATTTTTTATTATTTCTTTGTTTATAAAAATTGGGAAAAAAAATTAGTACAATTAGAGACGACTGTGTACTATAAAAAGTAATTTAATTAATAAATAATGTACGATTCAGATACTCCTATTTTATTATTTCTTAAACAAGACAAAAAATTTTTTCCCATTGTCACTTTCAGTATGATCAATTTGATTACAGAATGATATAAAAAATTTATATTCTGCTGATTCTATGCGAGATACTTCTTTTTCGTCTGACTTTTATTATGTCCCCTCCAATTTAAAGCTAAATTTATTCTAGTCTATCTTATTAACAAACATTTTATTTATTTATGGATTGTTCTAAGTAGAGACCATTTAGAATCATACATTTTTATTTGGGAAAGAAGATTTAGTTCAGGGAAAATTAGGGAGGTAAACGATTCAAACCAAATCAAACAATATCAGGCTTGAGCTTGGCACGTTTAAGATTGTTTGAGGCTCGAGCTCGGTTCGAACTTCTATTATCAGGCTCGAGCTTGGTTTGTCTTTAAATTACTGTGCTCGAAAAAAGCTCGAGCTCTGCTCGTTAAAAGCTCGTTTATCATGTTAATCAAGTCGAGCTCGAGTTTGATTCATTAATAGCTAGTTTACCATGTTTAACAAGTCCGGCTTGAGCTCGGCTCGTTTTCGAGCTCGTAAAGCATGTAATTGAATTCGAGTTTGTTAAAAATTAAATATATCTATGATCTAATTTTAAATCAGACATAAAAATGTAAACTCATTCATAAATAACCAAAACAACAAAAATAACAAATAAAAAAACATAAACTCAGTATATTATTAAACATCCCAAAATAATATATCTAGCATCCAGATAACAAATATTACTCATACACTGATATCACCATATAAATAACATTGCAATAATTTTGCTCCTTTAATACTTCAATTCTTTCCATTGACATCAGTACTAATATTTTTATTTGTCAACTCAACAAATGAGCCAAGTTCGAGCTCACGAGCCACCTAAACGAGTTGAGCTCGAGCTTACGAGCCACCTAAACAAGCCGAGCTCGAGCTCGAGCTCGTGAGCCTATTATCGAACATGTTTGTGAGCTCACGAGCCGAATATCTTAAAGGTTAAGCTTGATTTGATTAATTTTTCGAACTCGAAATCGAGATTGAGCTTGGTTTGATATGATTAACAAACAAACTCAAACGAGCTTTTTATCGAGCCAAGCTCCGAATAGCTCTCAAACGGTTTGGTTTATTTACATCTCTAGAGAAAATAACCAAAATTGTCATATGAGTCGATATGTTTTAAATTATGTTCATTTATTTAGCTAATATTTGATCTTATAGCAATAAATTGAGATTTATGTTTGCAACTATGGTCTATTTTATCTGGTGTAATACTTACATTGCATTGGACGTTACTGAATAATGTCGGATATTGTCAACATAACGCCAAATGTTACAATTAAGTGTTGATATGTCCGACATCTATCAATGATCTAGTAAAAAATGACTAAACGTTTAAAAACAAACTAATTTATTGCATTTAGATCCAATTCGACTACTTCAAGGACTGAAATCTAAAATAGGCCAAGTTTCATTAAGAAAACTAGGCAGAAAAAAAATATTTCTTGAGGATTAATTTTAAAAGATTTCATAGATGCAAAAGGTAAACCGTAAGTGTGGCTTTCAGGCATATAAACCCAACTCTATCGGCCCAACTTCAACTTTTGCCACGTGCCACCATATTACCCATTTCAATATCAATGGAGCATTAATTCTCTCTTGCTACTTTTTTTTTCTAGCTTTATTTGAACTAATTTTCCAATTATTTTTCTAGTCCACAAATTCAAATTTCGAAATTTCAATCTTCGAAATTACTAACACGAAACCTAAATATTCTAGTTTCAGACCAAGATCTCCATTATTAATTATTCCAAGGCAAAAACTTGTGTGAGACGGTCTCACGGGTCGTATTTGTGAGACGGATATCTTATTTGGGTCATCCATGAAAAAGTATTACTTTTTATGCTAAGAGTATTACTTTTTATTGTGAATATGGATAGGGTTGACCCGTCTCACAGATTAAGATCCGTGAGACGGTCTCACATGAGACTCACTCTTATTCCAAAACAAAAGATGTATTTGTATATAGTAGATATCATGTGAGATGGTTACACGAATATATATCCGTGAGAAGAGTCGATCCGGTCCATATTTATAATGAAAATTAATACTTTTCACACAAAAAATAATATTTTTTCATGAGTCGGATTGAAGATCTGTATTATAAAATTGATTTGACGGTCTCATACCAGTTTTGTGATTTGTATGTTGGTATATGTCCATTAGAAGAAAAAATATATAAACAATATTAATAAATTTATTTTTGATTTGTAGTAAAAAGATATATAGATAATCACAATATTATATTTTGTTCGCTAAAAATATTATGTAAAGTTTTATCAATTTGAATATGAAATCCTGACGTCATCTGTAATTAAAATTTACTAGCCGACACACTGTTTTCATTTGCAAGATCATTAAATGATATCAAAATTTTGAAGACATGCATGGTTTTTAATACTATTTTGTCCCATGTATTTAGGTTTATTTGTGTTTTTACACATATTAAGAAAATTATTTAAAAAACAAGTTTTACTACTCATAATATTCACATTTTAACCTTATTTAGTGAATGTTTTAATAAGATATAATATTTTTTTGAAATTCAGTAATGAAAAGAGACATATTGGTAAAAGAATAGAAAAAATAATACTAATTATAGATATTGGACGGTATATGTGAGACCAATGAAAAAAATATGATATTTATATTTGTAAGTGATGAAATAACTTCCAAATAAGATATAACGAAATAAACCAAAAAGAAGAAACTTGCATCTCGAGTCAATAAAAAGAATTTAATTAGTAGTTGAAAGTGCATTTTTTTGGTGGTACTTACATACTTAATTTTTGGAAAAAAGTATAGTTTTTTTTAATCTTGTAACTAACATGATTTCTATTTTTTGTCATATTTTAGTTCAATTTATAGTCTTAGTACACCAATTTGAACTTTTTAAAATTTTATAACTTTTTCATACGGAAACGTCGGAAAATAATGATGTGACATCAAATTTTTTTGATGTGGCACGAGATATTGTTAACATATCTAATACCACGCCAGTTCAAGTGAAAAAAAGACTAAAATTGAAAAAAAATAAACAAATTAGTGGACAAAAGATCTGATAAAAATGAAAAACATGCACGTTATATGACCAAACATATAATTTTTCGTTTACTTTTTAGCACTGACGGAACCACATACACATAAACTCGGGTGGCCCAATTTTTTTTTAAAAAATTTATATGTAAATTTTGTATAATTTTGGAATAATATGATATTAGTTCGGGTACATTAATTTAAAATATTAAAAGATTATAGATATTAAAATCCGCCACTGCTTTTTAGATGAGTTCAATGATAAAAAATAAAAAAATTAAGGATGATGATGTTTATATTAGTTGTAGAGTCTTGTGCTTGGCGAGCCCGATAATTTAATGGCAGAATTTATATATTCGTTCTTATTATTCGTTCTTATAAAAGTGATATTTACACTCTACTATTTATTAAACACACGTCACTTTATTTTTTAAAGTGTAAATGACAATAGTATCCTTCAATTTAATTGCTTTTTTTTTTTCGTAATTTATTTGTAGTCTCCCTAAGTTATCAAGAACTTTAATTAGTCAAAATATCACAATTAAATTTATAAATATGAAATATCCTTAAAAGATACATAAAATAAAAATATTATGAATCAAAATAATTTTTAATTTTATCTCATGTTAATTTATTTTTTATTTCACAAATTTCCAATCAAGTTATATTAGTTACCATAGGAAGGAGTCAGACTTAGACATAATTATAATAATGATTAATCAAAGATTAAATTTTTCCTTAAGTCATTGTTTTTGCAACAATTATTTGGTCGCATACGTTTGATTAGTTTATTGATTGCCACACAGAACACATTGGATAAAATTATCTCTCCGCCCTTTGAATTTTCTTGTAAAAATTAACTCAAGCAATTTGATTGCTACAAATCAATGTTTTTTTTTTTAAAGAAATATAAATTATATGGAGAAACAAAAGTATCTTATGGAAAAATAAAAAAAGTCTTTAAATTTATTTATTTTAAAATATTTCAAAAAAAAAAAACTATGTTTGCATTATTAATTATATTACAAATAAGGTTAAAAATAATTTACATTCAATTTTTTAAAAATAAATTATCACTATCTATAAATTAATTATTTAAATCAACGATTTGATTGTACAAGTATACAAAATTATCGGATGTAACTAAATAAATTGTTATTCTTTTGTTTTTGGAATTTAAGTAAACGAATGGAAAGCACAGTGAGTATGTGAGAGAAAATTTAACTTTACAAACAAAATATAAATATGGTGTATACAGAAATAATAATCACCTTCGTCATACATACAAAAAAGACATCTCCACACACACACAGATAAATATCTATTATATATATAAATATGTGACTTTATATGTGAATTTTCATTTGTCTTCTTATTAATTGTTTGTTTTACATTAATTGCTTATTTTAAGTGTGTCTTTTCATTTTCCTTATTCATACTTTAAATATATGTGATTATTAATATTTAATTTTTTATGACTACTCACATTATAATATGTTATTTTTATCCAATGATATCTTTTTATTATGTAAATTAGTATTTGGTTTTTTTATGCATACCCATATTATAATATGTTATTTTTAATTTAATGATTTAGATATTTTATTTATCTTTTCATTATATAAATTAAGTTAATTAAATTTTAGAAATAACTCATTATCGAATTGTGAATTTTTTTTGCTATCTTATTAATTTTTTTTCATGTCCTCATGTGACAGTTTGCTAGAATTTATGTGGTCTGTCGGTTTGGCCTACACCGCCAAACAGTTTAAGTGAGTTGTGTTGAAATTTTGTCGACTCATTTAAAGGTGAGCTTAAATGAGCTCGCACGAGTTTATATTAAATATCTATATATCTAACATTATCGATTTTCAATCATGAATTCTTGATATAAAATGGAAAATATCAGTTTGATTTCAAAATTGTGATGTTACTATCTTGTCCAAAAATTGTGGGTTGTTGAGACATTTTGGCAGTCAATTAAAATTGAGTGTCAAAGTTGACAGTTGAGTTATATTTTTGGATTC
>NC_133308.1:28515693-28517109 GCF_012295235.1 Primulina huaijiensis | reverse complement strand
AAATAAATCAAACATATATGAAATATACAAAATTTTATTACATATACAATCAAGTAATTTATTATAATTGTATTTTATTCTACAAGAATTCTTGTCAAATTCAGTTATTGTGAATTTAATATCTATTAAATCAGCAAACTAAAGAGCGTGTCAATTAAACTAATTGAGTAATCACATATTCTTGAATTTCTTAATTAATTTTTTATCTTGATAATTTGTTTCATTTAATATTTTAAATTATAAGACAACGTTACTATAACTAAAGACACATTTTTTTTAAATGTTCATAAGGACTCAATCACTAACTCATATGGAAAAACATTTATCGACATACTATATTAAAAACATTCTAATTAATTCAGCGCATTTGCTGAAAATTTTCTAATTAATTATGAAAAATTCATTTACAATAATCATATTTAATCTTTTTGGGCTAACACCATTTATTTTATAAGATATTCATCGCAATTCTTTATTTATATATTAATCTTTAAATCTGAATTATGTATATTGTTTTTCTAAAAGTTCTTAAATAATAATTTAATACATTTATTCGACATTTCAATATTAACATTTTAAAATATATTAATTTTATATTGTATAGGTGCAACACTTATAATCATGATTATAAAAATTCAATAAAAATTCTAAAAATGAATTAGGTAGAACATAAAAAATTACACAATTAATCAAAAGACAGAAAATAAAAATTAAATAATTGTCTATTACCTATAAACTACTAATATCGACTTCTAAAGATTGAAGTCGGTGAGAGAGTGGAGGCTACTATGTACTAAAAACATAAAAAGTTAATGCTTGAATGAGTCACACTGCAAAGTTAGTGAAGTAAAAACGAAGGACAAAGTCAGTTAATAAAAATATTATAATGGGCTAAGTTGAACGAGACTCGTATATATAAGTATCTCACTTGGTCTCACCTTATCTTTTGTCACTGTACAAAGCGAAAGTTTACGTACCGTAGTGTTCTACATTTTCTTAATTTTTCATCATCTATTGGTATTTAAAGATATATTAGACTTTTTTCTAAACATCTAATCTTAAATGTGATCAATTAACCAAATAATTATTATATTTTGTATACAATAATAAATAGATTAATATATTTGAAAATAGAAAAAGTAATGTATTGAGAAGAATAAAAATAGAATGTTAGAATTAATACTATAATTATCTAATGTCAATTTTAAATTTAATATCCTACGTTCGAAATTGTGTTTATTGAGATAAAGACTATGATGATAAACTAAAAATAATAATTTATTTATCATTTTAACGTAATAATAATGTGATCGTTATTTGGAATCAGAAAATGATGTACTTTGTCTTTTTTATTAAATTGTAGTGGATAAACATGTTAAATCTATTAAAATTAAATAGTAAAATTTAATGATGAAT
>NC_133308.1:28507853-28515493 GCF_012295235.1 Primulina huaijiensis | reverse complement strand
GCTTGAGCTGTTGTATGATTTAAAGATTTGACTTGCATAGTTACTATCAGTTATAGCTTTTGGTAAAGCGACAAACGCTCGATCATATATTATTTGATTGTAAAGCTAGAAGAAACATGTTGCATCAACTTTTAGTTTTGAATTGATCCCTTACATGTTACTCGATTTTTAAATTTAGAAGCATTCTACAATTTTCAAATATTATTATATATTGAATTATAATTTATCCCTTTCAAATTGGATAAATATACAATAAAACTCACGTAAATTTTATTAACAAAAACATTTAAATGAAATATTGGATTTGTAGATAATCAAAATAAGAAATAAACAAATTTTGATCCTTGAGTGAGAAATAAGATATTTAAATAAAGTTATAATTGTCACAATTAAATAATGCACTTACATGCATTTATCACTGTATTTTTGCAACTAAAATATCAAAAAAAGTTTACACGTATTATTTTTATATCACATTCAAAATAATTATGAATCCTAATTTTTATTATTTTGAGTTGGCCTTTGTTATGAACAATCATTGTGAATAAATTGAATTTGAAAATTCTTATATCTATGTATATCACATATTAATATATCAACCTAAGTCCAGATACTAAAAACTACAAAATGAACTTATTCATCTTCAATGTACACAAATTATATAGTAAAGATATATGACAATTAAGATAATGAAGTAGAATATATGATCACATATAACAAAATATATAGACAAGAAAAACAATAAATAAAAATATTTTTCTAGATATAAATATTTTTTTATAACTTTTTACAGTGAGTTGGAGAAGATAAAAGAGCAAAAATATTAATTCTTTTGGGTTACACAAAAAAATAGAAATGAAAGAAGTGTTTGTCATACAATTAATTCAGTTTCTAAATTAAATGTATACTATAAAGTTATATTTTTCGTTCATACTTTATAAATGCAATTAATTTTTCTCAATATAAGGGTACTCAAATGTTCCCGTTAAGATATTTAAACAATTAGAAAAATTAAATATATTTTTTTCTAGAGGTAATACCGATATGACATTAGTAATTTGATTGTGCTAATTATACTTATGAGTTAATATGAAATATTAAAATAAATGTCATAAGAGTCAGTAAAAAGATGATTTATTGTAAAAAATATTATTATTATAAATTGCAAATAGATGACAACATTTAATCAATATTTATTTAAATCAATCCATCGGTACTTTTTATGTGATGATAGATTGTTATAATAATTAGGGGTGAACATTCGGTCGGTTCTGTTACCGACCGAACCGAATTAGTCATAACCGGACCGAACCGAAATATTTAGCAATAACCGAACCGACCGAATTACTTTTCATAACCGATGAAAACCGAACCGAATTAAAATCGGTTAATTCGGTTGGTGACCGAACACCAACCTAATTAACCGATTAGTTTTTTTAAAAAAAATTGTGATTTAACTTTAATTATATATTTAATTTTTTTGAACACTACAATCTACACAAATGCATAAAAACATAAAATCACACACATCACAAATTTTTCTTTAGAATTAGGGCTGATTTTAAAATTAAAAATTAAAAAATATATTAAAATTGATAAATAATAAAAATTTATTAAATAATAGTATTTATTATATCGGTTAATTCGGTTAGCCGATTTCAAAATTTTGACAATCGTAACCGAACCGAATTAACCGATACAACCAATTTTTTTTAATTTGAAAATCGAATTTCTGAAATAACCGAACCAAATTTTCGAATTGACTCGGCTCGGTCGGTTAATTCGATTTAACCAAAATTTTGTTCACTCTAATAATAATGTGTAGTTTATATGTTATCAAGTATAAGTGTTTAATAAATTAAAGGTTACTATGAAAGTAAAAGCATCCAGTAGAAATTGTTGTCAATTTACATTAAAGAGAATAATAATCAAATAATATTGTAAATAAAAAATTGCATATAATTGATCGACAAAAAGATTATAATAATTGAGTATTATAATAAAATATATGCATTATTGAGAGAATATGACAAATAACAAAAGAAAACNAGAGAACAACAGAACTCTCGCTAGCTTCTGCAAAGAGATAGAAAAGGAGATAAATAGTTAGACAGAGAGTGTGATAGAAACCACAGCCTCAGGAATAGGAGATAGTGAGATAAAAAAAAAAAAGAAAAAAAAGAAGAAGAATTCGAGATTTTTATTTTTATATTTTGTTTTTAATTTTTTTGCTCAAATCCCAGAAAGAAGAAAACGATGTCTGATGCCTTTGTAAACCTTTACAACCTGAGACTATAGTAGGTATGTATGTCTGTGTGGATTGATAAAGCTGAATTTGTAAGCGACAAAGAAGAAATAAACTCATTATTTGATGCTTTCGCTTTTGCTCCTCACTACCCTTTTTATTCTTCTCTTTTCATGTATTTTCATATGGGATACAGCTTTTGTTTCTGTCGAGTATTGAAATTCCAGTACGGGTTTTTCATTTCTTGATGGATTTGTTCACAGAAACAGCGGTTGAGTTTACCGGAAATCGATGATGATTATGATGGAGATATGGGAATAGCAGTGGCTTGTGTGATTACCTATCGCTCACAAGATTACAATTCAATTCAATTCTTGGACAAGGAAATTCGACGAATCCTATGTCCCAAGCTTACCACCAAGGAATCTACAGTTTCTCGAATGAATTTGAGAGATCGCAACAAGAACAACAGCAGCAAGCTCAGCAGCAGCATATAGCTCAGCAGATCCGAAGGGATAAACTGAGGATTCAAGGCTTCGACCCGCCGCCGCCGCCGAACTTAGTCGGTATTGAAGAGAAAGAATCAGGTGGTGTGCTCCCAGTTTACGAAACTGTCGGGATGTTATCTGAAATGTTCAGTTTCCCGTCGGGAGGTGTACCAACGGATACTGAGTTGTTGGAGAGTCAAATTTCACAGAGTTATCGGCATCCGAGGCCGCCGCCGCCTACCTCAGCAGCTTCAGCTGCTGATTTGTTCTTACACCGTCAAGGGATGGCTGTAGGCGGTGGATTAGGAGATTCCAAGAATCAGATTTCTAGAATTAATGCGGATCCAGCAGCAGCCATGCAACTTTTCTTGATGAACTCACAGCAGCAAAGGTCTCCTTCACCATCTTCTTCACACCATCATCCTCCCCCTACTTCGTCCACTCTTCATATGCTGCTTCCTAACCATTCTTCTTCACCGAATTCTTCCAATCTCCAAACCTTTCACACCGCACCGGGAGCGGCTTTTGGTCAATTCACATGGGTTTCGAACAGCGAGGACGAAACCAACCCTAATGAAATTCCGGGAGTAATGGAAGGACAAGGGCTATCTTTATCTCTATCCTCTTCACTTCAACACTTGGAAGCGGTGAAGGCCGAGGAACTGAGGATGAGAGAAGGAGGGATGCTATGTTTTGGGCAAGGCGGAGGGCCCTCTAATTTTGTAGCACAGTATCAGTTCAATAATTTGAATGCCGGAGCCGCCACCGCATCCTCCTCCTTGCATCTGCAAGGAGGAGTAGTTGGTCAGAACCACCAGTTGCAGGTGGGGTTGGAGTCTTCTTTCGGAGCGGTCGGTATTTTGAGGAGTTCAAAGTACACGAAGGCAGCCCAAGAGTTATTGGAAGAGTTTTGTAGCGTTGGAAGAGGTCAGTTCAAAAAAAACACACTCGGGCAGCAGAATCACAACAGCAACAACGCTGACCCTAGTTCCAACCCCAGTGGCGGCGCCGGTGGTGTCAATTCTTCCTCTTCAAAAGATCTCCCTCCTCTGTCAGCTGCCGACAGACTCGAGCATCAAAGAAGAAAGGTCAAACTGTTATCCATGCTTGATGAGGCATGTAATCTCTCTTTCCCTCTCCACTTTTCAGCCTAATCCTGTTTTTATTTTGTCCAATTCTTTATAATAAAACGCACCGGGACACAGAAAATTCCGGCAACTTCTGTGGGATATTTTATTACCGGTTTATGGAACAGGCTATATAATATTAAAAAATCATTTTTTTAAACATAAATGGTAGAATTAGTGGACACAATTATGGAACTCTAGCTGCATTACAAGTTGGTGAGTGAACACCAGACTAGGTAACTACCGGGACTGAAAAATATTCAGTTCCATCTGATTGGGTTTCATTTCAGTTGACTTGACATAATGAAGTTGGATTTTCTTCCATCGCTGGCTTTTATTTTTTGCGGCTTTTTTCCAATCATAAAATACTTGTTTGTTCAAATAATCCCATATAAAAAAATCAAATCTTTGATGGCTGTATCGCCCAAAGATTCCATCATTAAAGGATATTCTTCCTTCACATCAGCAATCATTTCGATGATCTGATCCCATATATACACGTAGTTACTATTTCGACTCTAGATCTTGTTATTTTATTAATAAAAATGAAAGATTATTATTAAAATCATCGAACAATTATTAGCAAAACAATTTCTGTCCAGACATCTTCTCACGTACACTTGAATATTGTCAAAGTAATATATATAATCAGAAGTTTACGTTTTTGCAGGTGGATAGAAGATACAGCCGTTACTGCGAGCAAATGCAGATGGTGGTGAACTCATTCGACATGGTGATGGGCTTCGGCGCGGCGGTGCCGTACACCTGCCTTGCTCAGAAAGCCATGTCTCGCCATTTCCGGTGTCTGAAGGACGCCATCGCCGCCCAGTTGAAACACACCTGCGAGCTGCTGGGAGAAAAAGACGGCGGCACCTCAGGGATAACAAAAGGCGAGACACCTAGGCTGAGAATCCTCGAGCAAAGTCTGCGGCAACAAAGAGCATTTCATCAGATGGGAATGATGCAGCAAGAAGCGTGGAGGCCTCAAAGAGGCTTGCCAGATCGATCTGTCAACATTTTGAGAGCTTGGCTTTTCGAACATTTCCTGCATCCGTACGTTCTTCTTGCCCTTTCTACTATACGTTATCTACAGTGATGTGCAGTAAGAAAAAAACTGAGCTTATCTTTACTATATAGGATCAAGAAAAGGAGTTAATCACTAAAGATTAATCATTATTGTGGAATTCTGTGATAAGTCAAATTCCTTCATGATTCTTGAAACACCGCCTGGGAAACTGTTTTACTTTTTCTCCCTTTATTATTTTTCACCCCTTCAATTCTTTCTTACTTGTGATTATCGTTTAAAGGTACTGAAATGCAGCCCCTGATGTTGTCCTTTCAATCAAAAAAGCTGAAAAGAGCGTTGTATTGTTTCCTTCCTTTTTTTTCCTCCCCTTTCATCTATTTATGTCATATAAATTTAAGATATATTATCATGCAATAAATTGATGTTTTGACCATTTAATGCTCTTTTTCACAAGCTTCTGACTCTAGCATATTATATCCTCATTAGTCTCTTTATTGCGTGATTAAATAAAGAAAAAAATAATATATTTGTATAAAATACATAGCATTCAGAGAATAAGATGAATGGATATGTCAAAAGAGAAGAGAGCAGAGACTGCAGCTGCCGACTTTAATTTCTGAATTTTTTGCCAGCCATTGCTGTAATTGCTATGTTCCTCCTAGATTGTCCCGCCCATGCAGCAACAAAAACTTTCTATATAAAAAAAAAAGAAAATTTGATCTAACTACGTACATATCTGATATCTCTCTCTTTTTGTTTTTGTTTTTGTTGCATAAATCCTAAATTAGTATAAAGTTTGGTCGTCAAATTACACAGTCTTGGCAAGAAGGCTTCTGTTTTCTGAATCTAACGTCGTTTTCTTTCCTCTGATCACTTTTTCTAAGGTATCCAAGCGACGCAGATAAGCATCTGCTGGCTAGGCAGACTGGCCTGTCGAGGAACCAGGTATTCCTTTTCATTTTATCATCACATTTCCATAATCACGCCTTTTTCATCTGCTTTCTCTCTCACACATTAGCAATCCAAAAGCGGGTTTTCATGATTTTTGGTATCATTTATTACTCCTGCAGAGGGGTTGTTGAGGTGGGGTACGGAGTCGTGGGTATTGGCTTTGCGAGGATTTGCGTCTTTGTTCTGTGAATTTTTCTTGTTTCTGTTGGAGAAAAACCAAATTTTTTTTATCCCTTTTAATGGGTTCTTTGGATTCTTTTCCCGGAAAGACAATTTTTCTGGAACAGAGAAAAAATAGCTGATAGTTATATTTAGGGTCAGATGAAATCAGTCCAGTACAAGAGATCGAGTAAGACATGAAAATTTCCCAGTGTTTAATACACATGCATATATGTATTTTTACGTACAGCATACACATTCAATGATCCCACCCCCTTTCAGTCTGTGGATTTGTACTGAAAATGGTGGGATTAACAGGATATATATAAAGTGATGCAGATTATGCAAAGAAAGTGGTTGAAATAGGTCTGCTTTCTTGGAATCAACCCTAAAAATGACACGAACATGCATCTACGGTTGAGCGCATTTGTCTTTTGCAAAGTTCTTAATTATTAATTTCTGCGGAATGGATAGACCTACATCGCACGTTACATCATTAAATTCCTTTTAGCATCGACATGTGGAATGGATAGCATTCTTCATATATTTCATTTACTTGATCTCATTTACAGTTCAAGTAGATTTAATTCTTTATCTATAGAAACCTTTAATCGATGGATATCAATATCTAGTGATCAGACTATATATTGAAAAACGATTGCGACTGTATTTGAATTTACTTGAGAGACGACCTAGTGGAAGGCCGTCATATCCCAGGATTAGTCAGCATTTTAAACTCATTTGCGTTGAATTGTGATGAATTTATTTAGTGGTTACTTATGGTTTTTTTTACTGTGTTATATGTATGTTTCCAGGTTTCTAATGGTTTTTTTTACTGTGTTATATGTATGTTTCCAGGTTTCAAACTGGTTCATCAATGCGAGGGTTCGGTTGTGGAAACCCATGGTCGAAGAGATGTACCAACAAGAAGCCAAGGATGAGGCAGATCCACAGCGGGACCATAGCGGCAGCAGCAGCACCAGCGTAGCAGTTGCAGGTACCAACAGTAACAATGCACAAACTTCAACGCCTCACGCCACCACCACCACCGCAATTACTCCTCCGCCTGCACCCAAAAAATCTCATGAAATCATTGCCCCAGAAAGGGACCCTTCATTTATCGCAATTAATAGGCAACGCTTCTCGGAAAACCAAGCCAGCAATAGCAACACTAACAACAATGCCGCCATGTCGGCGGCTCAATCTTTTCCGGGCATGCAGGAGGCTGACTCCTGCCTCACACATAAGCCCTCTACTGCAGAAGTCAATGAATCCTCCACGCTGATTAGGTTTGGGGCGAATGCGGGCGACGTGTCTCTTACGCTAGGATTACGTCACGCCGGGAACTTTCCGGAGAAGAGCCGGTTTTCGATCAGAGACTTCGGGGGCTAGCTTTTAGGTTAACTATCAAATCATTATTATTAATAAGATAGTATAATATTATAAATCTTAATTGTCATATTCTCTAATATGCTTTTTTATTTTTGTTTCTTTCTGCTTTGATAAATCAATCACATTATTTGAGAATGTAGAACATAATATTAGCAATGTGTACAATATTTACTAAAGTTGTATAGTTTAAATTTTGGGAAAATTATTTCTCATTACTAATTATATGTTCCTTCAGCACATTTTTTAATATA